>NW_026736952.1:0-54469 GCF_949786415.1 Peromyscus eremicus | reverse complement strand
AGTGCTCTTTTCTCAAAAGCAGAGTGTGTTTCTTGTAAGGCGAGCTAGCGTTTGTTTCCCAGTCATAAAAGGAGTTGAATCCCATGCAGTTTCTGGTCCTACGAGCAAGAGTTGTTTTCTGGTGAGAAGAGTCACTATTGCGCTCCCATTTTCATACACAGGGCAAATAACACTGGCGTCTGTTCCCAGCATGTACATTGTATTGGACTGAATAGGAGCTACTGTTCTTTTCAGTATCCTAAGCAGAATTGAACTAGATATGGTTGTGTGTGTAGGAAGCACAGTTCTTTTGTACTGAGCAAGCTCACTGTTCGAACCCATAAGAAACACAGTAGAGTAGAAGAGTGCTCTTTTCTCTAAAGCAGAGTGTGTTTCTTGTAAGGCGAGCTAGCATTTGTTTCCCAGTCCTAAATGGAGTTGAATCACATGCAGTTTCTGGTCCTAAGAGCAAGAGTTGTTTTATGGAAAGAAGAGTCACTATTGCGCTGCCATTGCCATACACAGGACAAATAGCACTCGCGTCTGTTGCCAGCAAGTGCAGTGTATTGGACTGAAGATGATCTACTGTTCTTGTCAGGTTCCTAAGCAGAATTGAACTAGATATGGCCGTGTGTGTAGGAAGCACAGTTCTTTTGTTCTGAGCAAGCTCACTTTTCGGACCCCATAGGAAACACAGTAGAGTAGAAGAGTGCTCTTTTCTCAAAAGCAGACTGTGTTTCTTGTAAGGCAAGCTACCGTTTGTTTCCCAGTCGTAAATGGAGTGGAATCACATGCAGTTTCTGGTCCTACGAGCAAGAGGTATTTTCTGGTAAGGAAAGTCACTATTGTGCTCCCATTGCCAAACACAGTGCAAATAGCACTCGCGTCTGTTCCCAGCAAGTACAGTGTATCGGACTGAAGAGGAGCTGTTGTTCTTGTCAGTTTCCTAAGCAGAGTTGAACTAGATATGGCCCGTGTGTGTAGGAAGCACAGTTCTTTTGTTCTGAGCAAGCTCACTGTTCTGGTCCTGTAAGAAACACAGTAGAGAGGAGAGTGCTCTTTCTCAAAAGCAGAGTGTGTTTCTTGAAAGACGAGCTAGCGTTTGTTTCCCAATCCTAAATGGAGTTGAATCACATGCAGTTTCTGGTCCTACGAGCAAGAGTTGTTTTCTTGTAAGGAAAGTCAATATTGCGCTCCCATTGCCATACACAGTGCAAATAGCGCTCGCGTCTGTTCCCAGCAAGTACAGTGTATTGGACTGAAGAGGAGCTACTGTTCTTGTCAGTTTCCTAAGCAGAGTTGAACTAGATATTGCCCGTGTGTAGGAAGCACAGTTCTTTTGTTCTGAGCAAGCTCACTGTTTGGACACCATAGGAAACACAGTAGAGTAGAAGAGTGCTCTTTTCTCAAAAGCGGAGTGTGTTTCTTGTAAGGCAAGCTAGCGTTTGTTTCCCAGTCCTAAATGGAGTTGAATCCCATGCAGTTTCTGGTCCTACGAACAAGAGTTGTTTTGTGGTAAGGAAAGTCACATTGCGCTCTCATTGCCATACACAGTGCAAATAGCACTCGCGTCTGTTCCCAGCAAGTGCATTGTATTTGACTGAATAGGTGGTACTGTTCTTGTCAGTTACCTAAGCAGATTTGAACTAGATATGGCCGTGTGTGTAGGAAGCACAGTTCTTTTGTTCTGAGCAAGCTCACTGTTTGGACCCCATAGGAAACACAGTAGAGTAGAAGAGTGCTCTTTTCTCTAAAGCAGAGTGTGTTTCTTGTAAGGCAAGCTAGCGTTTGTTTCCCAGTCCTAAATGGAGTTGAATCACATGCAGTTTTTGGTCCTATGAGCAAGAGTTGTTTTCTGGTAAGAAGAGTCACAATTGTGCTCCAATTGCCATACACAGTGCAAATAGCACTCGTGTCTGTTCCCAGCAAGTACAGCGTATTGGACTGAAGAGGTGCTACTGTTCTTGTCAGTTTCCTAAGCAGAGTTGAACTAGATATGTTCAGTGTGTGTAGGAAGCACAGTTTTTTTGTTCAGAGCAAGCTCACTATTCGGACCCCATAGGAAACACAGTAGTGTAGAAGAGTGCTCTTTTCTCAAAAGTAGAGTGTGTTTCTTGTAAGGCAAGCTAGCGTTTGTTTCCCAGTCTTAAATGGAGTTGAATCACATGCAGTTTCTGTCCTACGATCAAGAGTTGTTTTCTGGTAAGGAAAGTCACTTTTGTGCTCCCATTGCCATACACAGTGCAAATAGCACTCGCATCTGTTCCCAGCAAGTACAGTGTATTGGACTGAAGAGGAACTACAATTCTTGTCAGTTTCCTTAGCAGAATTGAACTAGATATGGCCGTGTGTGTAGCAAGCACAGTTCTTTTGTTCTGAGCAAGCTCACTGTTTGGACCCCAAAGGATACACAGTAGAGTAGAAGAGTGCTCTTTTCTCTAAAGCAGAGTGTGTTTCTTGTAAGGCGAGCTCGCGTTTGTTTCGCAGTCCTAAATGGAGTTGAATCCCATGCAGTTTCTGGTACTACGAGCACGAGTTGTTTTCTGGTAAGAAGAGCCACTATTGTCCTGCCATTGCCATACACAGGACAAATAGCACTTGCCTCTGTTCACAGCAAATACAGTGTATTGGACTGAAGAGGATCTGCTGTTCTTGTCAGGTTCCTAAGCAGAATTGAACTAGATATGGCCGTGTGTGTAGGAAGCACAGTTCTTTGTTCAGAGCATGCTCACTGTTCGGACCCCAAAGGAAACACAGTAGTGTAGAAGAGTGCTCTTTTCTCAAAAGTAGAGTGTGTTTCTTGTAAGGCAAGCTAGCGTTTGTTTCCCAGTCTTAAATGGAGTTGAATCACATGCAGTTTCTGTCCTATGATCAAGAGTTGTTTTCTGGTAAGGAAAGTCACTTTTGTGCTCCCATTGCCATACACAGTGCAAATAGGACTCGCGTCTGTTCCCAGCAAGTACCGTGTATCGGACTGAAGAGGAGCTACTGTTCTTGTCAGTTTCCTAGGCAGAGTTGAACTAGATATGGCCCGTGCGTGGGAATCACAGTTCTTTTGTTCTGAGCAAGCTCACTGTTCTGGCCCTTTAGGAAACACAGTAGAGTAGAAGAGTGCTCTTTTCTCAAAAGTAGAGTGTGTTTCTTGTAAGGCAAGCTAGAGTTTGTTTCCCAGTCCTAAATGGAGTTGAATCACATGCAGTTTTTTGTCCTACAAGCAAGAGTTGTTTTCTGGTAAGAAGAGTCACTATTGTGCTCCCATTGCCATACACAGTGCAAATATCACTCGCGTCTGTTCCCAGCAAATACAGTGTATCAGATGAAGCGGAGTTATTCTTCTTGTCAGTTTCCTAAGCATAGTTGAACTAGATACGGCCCGTGTGTAGGAAGCACAGTTCTTTTGTTCTGAGCAAGCTCACTGTTTGGACCCCATAGGAAACACAGTAGAGTAGAAGAGTGCTCTTTTCTCAAAAGCAGAGTGTGTTTCTTGTAAGGCAAGCTAGCGTTTGTTTCCCAGTCCTAAATTGAGTGGAATCACATGCAGTTTCTGGTCCTACGAACAAGAGTTGTTTTATGGTAAGAATAGTCACTATTGCGCTGCCATTGCCATACACAGGACAAATAGCACTGGCGTCTGTTCCCAGCAAGTACAGTGTATCGGACTGAAGAGGTGCTACTATTCTTGTCAGTTTCCTAAGCAGAGTAGAACTAGATATGGCCCGTGTGTAGGAAGCACAGTTCATATGTTCTGAGCAAGCTCACTGTTCTGGCCCTATTGGAAACACAGTAGAGTAGATTAGTGCTCTTTTCTCTAAAGCAGAGTGTGTTTCTTGTAAGGGGAGCTAGCGTTTGTATCCTAGTCCTAAATGGAGTTGAATCCCATGCAGTTTCTGGTCCTACGAGCAAGAGTTGTTTTCTGGTAAGGAAAGTCACATTGCGCTCCCATTGCCATACACAGTGCAAATAGCACTCGCGTCTGTTCCCAGCAAGTACATTTTATTGGACTGAATAGGTGGTACTGTTCTTGTCAGTTACCTAAGCACAATTGAACTAGATATGGCCGTGTGTGTAGGAAGCACAGTTCTTTTGTTCTGAGCAAGCTCACTGTTCGGACCCCATAGGAAACACAGTAGAGTAGAAGAGTGCTCTTTTCTCAAAAGCAGAGTGTGTTCCTTGTAAGGCGAGCTAGCATTTGTTTCCCAGTCCCAAATGGAGTTGAATCCCATGCAGTTTCTGGTCCTACGAGCAAGAGTTGTTTTCTTGTAAGGAAAGTCACTATTGCGCTCCAATTGCCATACACAGTGCAAATAGCACTCGCGTCTGTTCCCAGCAAGTACAGTGTATCGGACTGAAGAGGAGCTACTGTTCTTGTCAGTTTCCTAAGCAGAGTTGAACTAGATATTGCCCGTGTGTAGGAAGCACAGTTCTTTTGTTCTGAGCAAGCTCACTGTTTGGACACCATAGGAAACACAGTAGATTAGAAGAGTGCTCTTTTCTCAAAAGCGGAGTGTGTTTCTTGTAAGGCAAGCTAGCGTTTGTTTCCCAGTCCTAAATGGAGTGGAATCACATGCAGTTTCTGGGCCTACGCGCAAGAGTTGTTTTATGGTAAGAATAGTCACTATTGTGCTGCCATTTCCATACACAGGACAAATAGCACTGGCGTCTGTTCCCAGCAAGTACAGTGTATCGGACTGAAGAGGAGCTACTATTCTTGTCAGTTTCCTAAGCATAGTTGAACTAGATATGGCCCGTGTGTAGGAAGCACATTTCATATGTTCTGAGCAAGCTCACTGTTCTGGCCCTATAGGAAACACGGTAGAGTAGATGAGTGCTCTTTTCTCTAAAACAGAGTGTGTTTCTTGTAAGGCGAGCTAGCGATTGTATCCTAGTCCTAAATGGAGTTGAATCCCATGCAGTTTCTGGTCCTACGAACAAGAGTTGTTTTGTGGTAAGGAAAGTCACATTGCGCTCTCATTGCCATACACAGTGCAAATAGCACTCGCGTCTGTTCCCAGCAAGTGCATTGTATTTGACTGAATAGGTGGTACTGTTCTTGTCAGTTACATAAGCAGATTTGAACTAGATATGGCCGTGTGTGTAGGAAGCACAGTTCTTTTGTTCTGAGCAAGCTCACTGTTTGGACCCCATAGGAAACACAGTAGAGTAGAAGAGTGCTCTTTTCTCTAAAGCAGAGTGTGTTTCTTGTAAGGCAAGCTAGCGTTTGTTTCCCAGTCCTAAATGGAGTTGAATCACATGCAGTTTTTGGTCCTATGAGCAAGAGTTGTTTTCTGGTAAGAAGAGTCACAATTGTGCTCCAATTGCCATACACAGTGCAAATAGCACTCGTGTCTGTTCCCAGCAAGTACAGTGTATTGGACTGAAGAGGTGCTACTGTTCTTGTCAGTTTCCTAAGCAGAGTTGAACTAGATATGTTCAGTGTGTGTAGGAAGCACAGTTCTTTTGTTCAGAGCAAGCTCACTGTTCGGACCCCATAGGAAACACAGTAGTGTAGAAGAGTGCTCTTTTCTCAAAAGTAGAGTGTGTTTCTTGTAAGGCAAGCTAGCGTTTGTTTCCCAGTCTTAAATGGAGTTGAATCACATGCAGTTTCTGTCCTAAGATCAAGAGTTGTTTTCTGGTAAGGAAAGTCACTTTTGTGCTCCCATTGCCATACACAGTGCAAATAGCACTCGCGTCTGTTCCCAGCAAGTACAGTGTATTGGACTGAAGAGGAACTACAATTCTTGTCAGTTTCCTTAGCAGAATTGAACTACATATGGCCGTGTGTGTAGCAAGCACAGTTCTTTTGTTCTGAGCAAGCTCACTGTTTGGACCCCAAAGGATACACAGTAGAGTAGAAGAGTGCTCTTTTCTCTAAAGCAGAGTGTGTTTCTTGTAAGGCGAGCTCGCGTTTGTTTCGCAGTCCTAAATGGAGTTGAATCCCGTGCAGTTTCTGGTACTACGAGCAAGAGTTGTTTTCTGGTAAGAAGAGCCACTATTGTCCTGCCATTGCCATACACAGGACAAATAGCACTTGCCTCTGTTCACAGCAAATACAGTGTATTGGACTGAAGAGGATCTGCTGTTCTTGTCAGGTTCCTAAGCAGAATTGAACTAGATATGGCCGTGTGTGTAGGAAGCACAGTTCTTTGTTCAGAGCATGCTCACTGTTCGGACCCCAAAGGAAACACAGTAGTGTAGAAGAGTGCTCTTTTCTCAAAAGTAGAGTGTGTTTCTTGTAAGGCAAGCTAGCGTTTGTTTCCCAGTCTTAAATGGAGTTGAATCACATGCAGTTTCTGTCCTATGATCAAGAGTTGTTTTCTGGTAAGGAAAGTCACTTTTGTGCTCCCATTGCCATACACAGTGCAAATAGGACTCGCGTCTGTTCCCAGCAAGTACAGTGTATCGGACTGAGGAGGAGCTACTGTTCTTGTCAGTTTCCTAGGCAGAGTTGAACTAGATATGGCCCGTGCGTGGGAATCACAGTTCTTTTGTTCTGAGCAAGCTCACTGTTCTGGCCCTTTAGGAAACACAGTAGAGTAGAAGAGTGCTCTTTTCTCAAAAGTAGAGTGTGTTTCTTGTAAGGCGAGCTAGAGTTTGTTTCCCAGTCCTAAATGGAGTTGAATCACATGCAGTTTTTTGTCCTACAAGCAAGAGTTGTTTTCTGGTAAGAAGAGTCACTATTGTGCTCCAATTGCCATACACAGTGCAAATAGCACTCGTGTCTGTTCCCAGCAAGTACAGTGTATTGGACTGAAGAGGAGATACTGTTCTTGTCAGTTTCCTAAGCAGAGTTGAACTAGATATGGCCCGTGTTTATAGGAAGCACAGTTCTTATGTTCTGAGCAAGCTCACTGTTCTGGCTCTATAGGAAACACAGTAGAGTAGAAGAGTGCTCTTTTCTCAAAAGCAGAGTGTGTTTCTTATAAGGCGAGCTAGCGTTGGTTTCCTAGTCCTAAATGGAGTTGAATCACCTGCAGTTTCTGGTCCTACGAACAAGAGTTGTTTTCTGGTAAGGAAAGTCACTATTGTGCTCCCATTGCCATACACAGTGCAAATATCACTCGCGTCTGTTCCCAACAAATACAGTGTATCAGATGAAGCGGAGTTATTCTTCTTGTCAGTTTCCTAAGCAGAGTTGAACTAGATACGGCCCGTGTGTAGGAAGCACAGTTCTTTTGTTCTGAGCAAGCTCACTGTTTGGACCCCATAGGAAACACAGTAGAGTAGAAGAGTGCTCTTTTCTCAAAAGCAGAGTGTGTTTCTTGTAAGGCAAGCTAGAGTTTGTTTCCCAGTCCTAAATTGAGTGGAATCACATGCAGTTTCTGGTCCTACGAACAAGAGTTGTTTTATGGTAAGAATAGTCACTATTGCGCTGCCATTGCCATACACAGGACAAATAGCACTGGCGTCTGTTCCCAGCAAGTACAGTGTATCGGACTGAAGAGGTGCTACTATTCTTGTCAGTTTCCTAAGCAGAGTTGAACTAGATATGGCCCGTGTGTAGGAAGCACAGTTCATATGTTCTGAGCAAGCTCACTGTTCTGGCCCTATAGGAAACACAGTAGAGTAGATTAGTGCTCTTTTCTCTAAAGCAGAGTGTGTTTCTTGTAAGGGGAGCTAGCGTTTGTATCCTAGTCCTAAATGGAGTTGAATCCCATGCAGTTTCTGGTCCTACGAACAAGAGTTGTTTTCTGGTAAGGAAAGTCACATTGCGCTCCCATTGCCATACACAGTGCAAATAGCACTCGCGTCTGTTCCCAGCAAGTATATTGTATTGGACTGAATAGGTGGTACTGTTCTTGTCAGTTACCTAAGCACAATTGAACTAGATATGGCCGTGTGTGTAGGAAGCACAGTTCTTTTGTTCTGAGCAAGCTCACTGTTCGGACCCCATAGGAAACACAGTAGAGTAGAAGAGTGCTCTTTTCTCAAAAGCAGAGTGTGTTTCTTGTAAGGCGAGCTAGCATTTGTTTCCCAGTCCCAAATGGAGTTGAATCACATGCAGTTTCTGGTCCTACGAGCAAGAGTTGTTTTCTTGTAAGGAAAGTCACTATTGCGCTCCAATTGCCATACACAGTGCAAATAGCACTCGCGTCTGTTCCCAGCAAGTACAGTGTATCGGACTGAAGAGGAGCTACTGTTCTTGTCAGTTTCCTAAGCAGAGTTGAACTAGATATGGCCCGTGTGTGTAGGAAGCACAGTTCTTATGTTCTGAACAAGCTCACTGTTCTGGCCCTATAGGAAACACAGTAGAGTACATGAGTGCTCTTTTCTCTAAAGCAGAGTGTGTTTCTTGTAAGGCGAGCTAGCATTTGTTTCCTAGTCCTAAATGGAGTTGAATCACATGCAGTTTCTGGTCCTACGAACAAGAGTTGTTTTGTGGTAAGGAAAGTCACATTGCGCTCCCTTTGCCATACACAGTGCAAAAGCACTCGCGTCTGTTCCCAGCAAGTACAGTGTATTGGACTGAATAGGTGCTACTGTTCTTGTCAGTTTCCTAAGCAGAGTAGAACTAGATATGATCAGTGTGTGTAGGAAGCACAGTTCTTTTGTTCTGAGCAAGCTCACTGTTTGGACCCCATAGGATACACAGTATAGTAGAAGAGTGCTATTTTCTCTAAAGCAGAGTGTGTTTCTAGTAAGGCAAGCTAGCGTTTGTTTCGCAGTCCTAAATGGAGTTGAATATCATGCAGTTTCTGGTCCTACGAGCAAGAGTTGTTTTCTGGTAAGAAGAGTCACTATTGTGCTGCCATTGCCATACACAGGACAAATAGCACTGGCATCTGTTCGCAGCAAGTACAGTATATTGGACTGAAGAGGATCTACTGTTCTTGTCAGTTTCCTAAGCAGAATTGATCTAGATATGGCCATGTGTGTAGGAAGCACAGTTCTTTTGTTCTGAGCAAGCTCACTGTTCTGGCCCTATAGGAAACACAGTAGAGTAGAAGAGTGCTCTTTTCTCTATAGCAGAGTGTGTTTCTTGTAAGGCGAGCTCGCGTTTGTTTCCCAGTCCTAAATGGAGTTGAGTCACAGGCAGTTTTTGGTCCTACGTACAAGAGTTGTTTTCTGGTAAGAAGCGTCACTATTGCGCTTCAAATGCCATACACAGTGCAAATAGCACTCGCGTCTGTTCCCAGCAGGTACAGTGTACTGGAATGAATAGGAGCTACTGTTCTTGTCAGTTTCCTAAGCAGAGTTGAACTAGATATGGCCCGTGTGTACGAAGCACAGTTCTTTTGTTCTGAGCATGCTCACTCTTCTAACCCTATAGGAAACACAGTAGAGTAGAAGAGTGCTCTTTTCTCTAAAGCAGAGTGTGTTTCTTTTAAGGCGAGCTAGCTTTTGTTTCCCAGTCCTAAATGGAGTTGAATCACATGCAGTTTCTGGTCCTATGAGCAAGAGTTGTCTTCTGGTAAGAAGCGTCACTATTGCACTCCCATTGTCATACAAAGGGCAAAAAGCACTGGCGTCTGTTCCCAGCAGGACAGTGTATGGTACTGAAGAGGATCTACTATTCTTGTCAGTTTCCTAAGCAGAGTTGAACTAGATATGGCCCGTGTGTGTAGGAAGCACAGTTCTTTTGTTCTGAGCAAGCTCACTGTTCGGACCCCAAAGGAAACACAGTAGAGTAGAAGAATGCTCTTTTCTCAAAAGCAGAGTGTGTTTCTTGTAAGGCCAGCTAGCGTTTGTTTCCTAGTCCTAAATGGAGTTGAATCACATGCAGTTTCTGGTCCTACGAGCAAGAGTTGTTTTCTGGTAAGAAGAGTCACTATTGCGCTCCCATTGCCATATAGAGTGCAAATAGCACTCGCGTCTGTTCCCAGCAAGTACAGTGTATTGGACTGAAGAGGAGCTACTGTTCTTGTCAGTTTCCTAAGCAGAGTTGAACTAGATATGGCCGTGTGTGTAGCAAGCACAGTTCTTTTGTTCTGAGCAAGCTCACTGTTTGGACCACAAAGGATACACAGTAGAGTAGAAGAGTGCTCTATTCTCTAAAGCAGAGTGTGTTTCTTGTAAGGCGAGCTCGCGTTTGTTTCGCAGTCCTAAATGGAGTTGAATCCCATGCAGTTTCTGGTACTACGAGCAAGAGTTGTTTTCTGGTAAGAAGAGCCACTATTGTCCTGCCATTGCCATACACAGTACAAATAGCACTTGCCTCTGTTCACAGCAAATACAGTGTATTGGACTGAAGAGGATCTGCTGTTCTTGTCAGGTTCCTAAGCAGAATTGAACTAGATATGGCCGTGTGTGTAGGAAGCACAGTTCTTTGTTCAGAGCATGCTCACTGTTCGGACCCCAAAGGAAACACAGTAGTGTAGAAGAGTGCTCTTTTCTCAAAAGTAGAGTGTGTTTCTTGTAAGGCAAGCTAGCGTTTGTTTCCCAGTCTTAAATGGAGTTGAATCACATGCAGTTTCTGTCCTATGATCAAGAGTTGTTTTCTGGTAAGGAAAGTCACTTTTGTGCTCCCATTGCCATACACAGTGCAAATAGGACTCGCGTCTGTTCCCAGCAAGTACAGTGTATCGGACTGAAGAGGATCTACTGTTCTTGTCAGGTTCCTAAGCAGAATTGAACTAGATATGGCCGTGTGTGTAGGAAGCACAGTTCTTTTGTTCTGAGCAAGCTCACTGTTCTGGCCATTTAGGAAACACAGTAGAGTAGAAGAGTGCTCTTTTCTCAAAAGTAGAGTGTGTTTCTTGTAAGGCGAGATAGAGTTTGTTTCCCAGTCCTAAATGGAGTTGAATCACATGCAGTTTTTTGTCCTACAAGCAAGAGTTGTTTTCTGGTAAGAAGAGTCACTATTGTGCTCCAATTGCCATACACAGTGCAAATAGCACTTGTGTTTGTTCCCAGCAAATACAGTGTAATGGACTGAAGAGGAGATACTGTTCTTGTCAGTTTCCTAAGCAGAGTTGAACTAGATATGGCCCGTGTTTATAGGAAGCACAGTTCTTATGTTCTGAGCAAGCTCACTGTTCTGGCTCTATAGGAAACACAGTAGAGTAGAAGAGTGCTCTTTTCTGTAAAGCAGAGTGTGTTTATTGTAAGGCGAGCTAGCGTTTGTTTCCTAGTCCTAAATGGAGTTGAATCACATGCAGTTTCTGGTCCTACGAACAAGCGTTGTTTTCTGGTAAGGAAAGTCACTATTGCGCTCCCATTGCCATACACAGTGCAAATATCACTAGCGTCTGTTCCCAGCAAATACAGTGTATCGGATGAAGAGGAGTTATTCTTCTTGTCAGTTTAATAAGCAGAGTTGAACTAGATATGGCCCCTGTGTGTAGGAAGAACAGTTCTTTTGTTCTGAGCAAGCTCACTGTTCGGACCACATAGGAAACACAGTAGAGTAGAAGAGTGCTCTTTTCTCAAAAGCAGAGTGTGTTTCTTGTAAGGCGAGCTAGCGTTTGTTTCCCAGTCCTAAATGGAGTTGAATCACATGCAGTTTCTGGTCCTACGAGCAAGAGATGTTTTCTGGTAAGAAGAGTCACTACTGCTCTCCCATTGTCATCCACAGGGCAAATAGCACTGGCGTCTGTTCCCAGCAAGTACAGTGTATGGGACGGAAGAGGATCTACTGATCTTGTCAGTTTCCTAAGCAGAATTGAAATAGATATGGCCGTGTGTGTAGGAAGCACAGTTCTTTTGTTCTGAGCAAGCTCACTGTGTTGGCCCTGTAGGAAACACAGTAGCGTATAAGAGTGCTCTTTTCTCAAAAGCAGAGTGTGTTTCTTGTAAGGCCAGCTAGCGTTTGTTTCCCAGTCCTAAATGGAGTTGAATCACATGCAGTTTCTGATCCTACGAGCAAGAGATTTTTTTTGGTATGAAGAGTAACTATTGAGCTCCCATTGTCATACACAGGGCAAATAGCACTGGCGTGTGTTCCCAGCAAGTACAGTGTATTGGCCTGAAGAGGATCTACTGTTCTTGTCAGGTTCCAAAGCAGAATTGAACTAGATATGGCCGTGTGTGTAGGAAGCACAGTTCTTTTGTTCTGAGCAAGCTCACTCTTCTGGCCCTATAGGAAACACAGTAGAGTAGAAGAGTGCTCTTTTCTCAAAAGCAGAGTGTGTTTCTTGTAACGAGAGCTAGAGTTTGTTTCCCAGTCCTAAATGGAGTTGAGTCACATGCAGTTTTTTGTTCTACGAGCAAGAGTTGTTTTCTGGTAAGACGAGTCACTATTTTGCTCCAATTGCCATACACAGTGCAATTACCACTGGCGTCTGTTCCCAGCAAGTACAGTGTATTGGACTGAAGAGGATCTACTGTTCTTGTCAGGTTCCTAAGCAGAATTGAACTAGATATGGCCGTGTGTGTAGGAAGCATAGTTCTTTTGTTCTGAGCAAGCTCACTGTTCGGACCCCATAGGAAACACAGTAGAGTAGAAGAGTGCTCTTTTCTCAAAAGCAGAGTGTGTTTCTTGTAAGGCGAGCTCGCGTTTGTTTCCCAGTCCTAAATGGAGTTGAGTCACAGGCAGTTTTTTGTCCTACGAGCATGAGTTCTTTTCTGGTAAGAAGAGTCACTATTGCGCTCCAAATGCCATACACAGTGCAAATAGCTCTCGCGTCTGTTCCCAGCAAGTACAGTGTACTGCACTGAAGAGAATCTACTGTTCTCATCAGTTTCCTAAGCAGAGTTAAACTAGATATGGCCCGTGTGTGTAGGAAGCTCAGTTCCTTTGTTCTGAGCAAGCTCACTTTTCGGACCCCATAGGAAACACAGAAGAGTAGAAGAGTGCTGTTTTCTCAAAAGCAGAGTATGTTTTTTGTAAGGCGAGCTCGCGTTTGTTCCCCAGTCCTAAATGGAGTTGAATCCCATGCAGTTTCTGGTCCTATGAGCAAGAGTTGTTTTCTGGTAAGAAGAGTCACTATTGTGCTCTCATTGCCATAGACAGTGCAAAGAGCACTCGCGTCTGTTCCCAGCAAGTACAGTGTATTGGACTGAATAGAAGTTACTGTTCTTGTCAGTTTCCTAAGCAGAGTTGAACTAGATATGGCCCGTGTGTGTAGGAGGCACAGTTCTTTTGTTCTAAGCAAGCTCATTGTTCTGGCCCTAAAGGAAACACAGTAGAGTAGAAGAGTGATCTTTTCTCAAAAGCAGAGTGTGTTTCTTGTAAGGCGAGCTAGCGTTTGTTTCTGAGTCCTAAAAGGAGTTGAGTCACATGCAGTTTCTGGTCCTATGAGCAAGAGTTGTTTTCTGGTAAAAAAAAAAGTCACTGTTGTGCTCCCATTGCCAAACACAATGCAAATAGCACTTGCGTCTGTTCCCAGCAAGTACAGTGTACTGGACTGAAGAGGATCTACTGTTCTTCTCAGTTTCCTAAGCAGAGATGAACTAGATATGGCCCGTGTGTGTAGGAAGCACAGTTCTTTTGTTCTGAGCAAGCTCACTCTTCGGACCCTGTAGAAAACACAGAAGAGTAGAAGAGTGCTCTTTTCTCAAAAGCAGAGTGTGTTTCTTGTACAGCGAGCTCGTGTTTGTTTCCCAGTCCTAAATGGAGTTGAATCACATGCAGTTTCTGGTCCTACGAGCAAGAGTTGTTTTCTGGTAAGAAGAGTGATTATTGTGCTCCCATTGTCATACATAGGGCAAATAGCACTGGCGTCTGTTCCCAGCATGTACAGTGTATTGGACTGAAGAAGATCTACTGTTCTTGTCAGGTTCCTAAGCAGAATTGAACTAAATTTGGCCGTGTGTGTAGGAAGCACAGTTCTTTTGTTCTGAGCAAGCTCTCTGTTCGGACCCCACAGGAAACACAGTAGAGTAGAAGAGTGCTCGTTTCTCAAAAAGCAGAGTGTGTTTCTTGTAAGGCGAGGTAGCATTTGTTTCCCAGTCTTAAATGGAGTTGAATCACATGCAGTTTCCGGCCCTTGAGCAAGAGTTGTTTTCGAGGAAGAAGAGTCACTATTGCGCTCCCATTGACATGCACTGAGCAAATAGCACTGGCGTCTGTTCCCAGCATATACAGTGTATTGGACTGAAGAGGAGCTACTGTTCTTGTCAGTTTCCTAAGCAGAGTTGAACTAGATATGGCCCCTGTGTGTAGGAAGCACAGTTCTTTTGTTCTGAGCAAGCTCACTGTTTTGGCCCTAAAAGAAACACAGTAGAGTAGAAGACTGCTCTTTCTTCAAAAGCAGAGTGTGTTTCTTGTAAGGCGAGCTAGCGTTTGTTTCCCAGTCCTAAATGGAGTTGAATCACATGCAGTTTTTGGTCCTACGAGCAAGAGTTGTTTTCTGGTAAGGAAAGTCACTATTGCCCTCCCATTGCCACACACAGTGCAAATAGGACTCGTGTCTGTTCCCATCGAGTACAGTGTATTGGACTGAAGAGGAGCTACTGTTCTTGTCAGTTTCCTAAGCAGAGTTGAACTAGATATGGCCCATGTGTGTAGGAAGCACAGTTCTTTTGTTCTGAGCAAGCTCACTGTTCGGACCTCATAGGAAACACAGGAGAGTAGAAGAGTGCTCTTTTCTCAAAAGTAGAGTGTGTTTCTTGTAAGGCGAGCTAGCGTTTGTTTCCCAGTCGTAAATGGAGTTCAATCACATGCAGTTTCTGGTCCTATGAGCAAGATTTGGTTTCTGGTAAGAAGAGTCACTATTGTGCTCCCATTGCCAAACACAGTGCAAATAGCACTGGCGTCTGTTCCCAGCAAGTACAGTGTATTGGACTTAAGAGGAGCTACTGTTCTTGTCAGTTTCCTAAGCAGAGTTGAACTAGATATGGCCCCTGTGTGTGGGAAGAACAGTTCTTTTGTTCTGAGCAAGCTTACTGTTCGGACCCCATAGGAAAAACAGTAAAGTAGAAGAGTGCTCTTTTCTCAAAAGCAGAGTGTTTTATTTGTAAGGCAAGCTAGCGTTTGTTTCCCAGTCCTAAATGGAGTTGAATCACATGCAGTTTCTGGTCCTACGAGCAAGAATTTTTTTCTGGTAAGAAGAGTCACTATTGCGCTCCCATTGTCATACACAGGGCAAATAGCACTGGCGTCTGTTCTCAGCCTGTACAGTGTATTGGACTGAAGAGGAGCTACTGTTCTTGTCAGTTTTCTAAGTAGAAGTGAACAGGATATGGCCATGTGTGTAGGAATCACAGTTCTTTTGTTCTGAGCAAGCTCACTGTTCGAACCCATAGTAAACACAGTAGAGTAGAAGAGTGCTCTTTTCTCAAAAGCAGAGTGTGTTTCTTGTAAGGCGAGCTAGCATTTGTTTCCCAGTCATAAAAGGAGTTGAATCCCATGCAGTTTCTGGTCCTACGAGCAAGAGTTGTTTTCTGGTGAGAAGAGTCACTATTGCGCTCCCATTTTCATACACAGCGCAAATAACACTGGCGTCTGTTCCCAGCATGTACAGTGTATTGGACTGAAGAGGAGATACTGTTCTTTTCAGTATCCTAAGCAGAATTGAACTAGATATGGCCGTGTGTGTAGGAAGCGCAGTTCTTTTGTACTGAGCAAGCTCACTGTTCGAACCCATAAGAAACACAGTAGAGTAGAAGAGTGCCGTTTTCTCAAAAGCACAGTGTGTTTCTTGTAAGGCAAGCTAGCATTTGTTTCCCAGTCCTAAATGGAGTTCAATCACATGCAGTTTCTGGTCCTACGAGCAAGAGTTGTTTTCTGGTAAGAAGAGTCACTATTGTGCTCCCTTTGTCATACACAGTGCAAGTTGCACTGGCGTCAGTTCCCAGCATGTACAGTGTATTGGACTGAAGAGGATCTACTGTTGTTGTCAGTTTCCTAAGCAGAATTGAACTAGATATGGCCGTGTGTGTAGGAAGCACAGTTCTTTTGTTCTGAGCAAGCTCACTGTTCTGGCCCTATAAAAAACACAGTAGAGTAGAAGAGTGATCTTTTCTCAAAAGGAGAGTGTGTTTCTCGTAAGGCGAGCTAGCGTTTGTTTCCCAGTCCTAAATGGAGTTGAATCACATGCAGTTTTTGATCCTACAAGCAAGAGTTGTTTTCTGGTAAGGAAAGTCACTATTGGGCTCCCATTGCCATACACATTACAAAAAGCACTCGCGTCTTTTCCCAGCTAGTACAGTGTATCGGATTGAAGAGGAGCTACTGTTCTTGTCAGTTTCCTAAGCAGAGTTGAACTAGATATGGCCCGTGTGTAGGAAGCACATTTCTTATGTTCTGAGCAAGCTCACTGTTCTGGCCCTATAGGAAACACAGAAGAGTAGAAGAGTGATCTTTTATCAAAAGCAGAGTGTGTTTCTTGTAAGGCGATCTAGCATTTATTTCCCAGTCCTAAATGGAGTTGAATCACATGCAGTTTCAGGTCCTACGAGCTAGAGTTGTCTTCTGGTAAGGAAAGTCACTATTGCGCTCCCATTGCCATACATAGTGCAAATAGCACTCGCGTCTGTTCCCAGCAGGTACAGTGTATTGGACTGAAGATGAGCTACTGTTCTTATCAGTTTCTTAAACAGAGTTGAAGTAGATATGGCCGGTGTCTGTAGGAAGCACAGTTCTTTTGTTCTGAGCAAGCTCACTGTTCAGACCCCATAGGAAACACAGTAGAGTAGAAGAGTGCTCTTTTCTCAAAAGCAGAGTGTGTTTCTTGTAAGTCGAGATAGCGTTTGTTTCCCAGTCCTAAATGGAGTTGAATCACATGCAGTTTTTGATCCTACGAGCAAGAGTTGTCTTCTGGTAAGGAAAGTCACTATTGCGCTCCCATTGCCATACATAGTGCAAATAGCACTCGCGTCTGTTCCCAGCAGGTACAGTGTATTGGACTGAAGATGAGCTACTGTTCTTATCAGTTTCTTAAGCAGAGTTGAACTAGATATGGCCGGTGTGTGTAGGAAGCACAGTTCTTTTGTTCTGAGCAAGCTCACTGTTCGGACCCCATAGGAAACACAGTAGAGTAGAAGAGTGCTCTTTTCTCAAAAGCAGAGTGTGTTTCTTGTAAGTCGAGATAGCGTTTGTTTCCCAGTCCTAAATGGAGTTGAATCACATGCAGTTTCTAGTATTACGAGCAAGAGTTCTTTTCTGATAAGAAGAGTCACTATTGTGCTCCCATTGTCATACACAAGGCAAATAGCCCTGGCGTCCATTCCCAGCATATACAGTGTATTGGACTGAAGAGGATCTACTATTCTTGTCAGTTTCCTAAGCAGAATTGAACCAGATATGGCCGTGTGTGTAGGAAGCACAGTTCTTTTGTTCTGAGCAAGCTCACTGTTTTGGCTCTATAGGAAACACAGTAGAGTAGAAGAGTGCTCTTTTCTCAAAAGCAGAGTGTGTTTCTTGTAAGGCCAGCTAGCATTTGTTTCCCAGTCCTAAATGGAGTTAAATCACATGCAGTTTCTGGTCCCAAGATCAAGAGTTGTTTTCTGGTAAGAAGAGTCACTATTGTGCTCCCCTTGTCATACACAGGGCAAATAGCACAGGCGTCTGTTCCCAGCATGTACAGGGTATTGGACTGAAGAGGATCTACTGTTGTTGCCAGTTTCCTAAGCAGAATTGAACTAGATATGGCCGTGTGTGTAGGAAGCACAGTTCTTTTGTTCTGAGCAAGCTCAATGTTATGGCCCTATAAAAAACACAGTAGAGAAGAAGAGTGATCTTTTCTCAAAAGCAGAGTGTGTTTCTCCTAAGGCGAGCTAGCGTTTGTTTCCCAGTCCTAAAAGGAGTTGAATCACATGCAGTTTTTGATCCTATGAGCAAGAGTTGTTTTCTGGTAAGGAAAGTCACTATTGCGCTCCATTGCCATACACAGAGCAAACAGCACTCGCGTCTGTTCCCAGCAGGTACAGTGTATTGGACTGAAGAGGAGCTACTGTTCTTGTCAGTTCCCTAAGCAGAATGAAACTAGATATGGCCCGTGTGTGTAGGAAGCACAGTTCTTTTGTTCTGAGCAAGCTCACAATTCTGGCCCTAAAGGAAACACAGTAGAGTAGAAGAGTGCTCTTTTCTCAAAAGTAAAGTGTGTTTCTTGTAAGGCGAGCTAGCGTTTGTTTCCCAGTCCTAAACGGAGTTGAATCACATGCAGTTTTTGATCCTACGAGCAAGAGTTGTTTTTTGGTAAAGAAAGTCACTATTGCGCTCCCATTGACATACACAGTACAAATAGCACTCGCGTCTGTTCCCAGAAAGTACAGTGTATTGGACTTAAGAGGAGATACTGTTCTTGTCAGTTTCCTAAGCAGAGTTGAACTAGATATGGCCCCTGTGTGTAGGAAGCTCAGTTCTTTTCTTCTAATCAAGCTCACTGTTCTGTCCATATAGGAAACATAGTAGAGGAGAAGAGTGATCTTTTCACAAATGCAGAGTGTGTTTCTTGTAAGGCGAGCTAGCGTTTGTTTCCCAGTCATAAATGGAGTTGAATCACATGTAGTTTCTAGTCCTATGAGCAAGAGTTGTTTTCTGGTAAGAAGAATCACTATTGCGCTCCCATTGTCATACACAGCGCAAATAGCACTGGCTTCTGTTCCCAGCATGTACCGTGTATTGGACTGAAGAGGAGCTACTGTTCTTGTCAGTTTCCTAAGCAGAATTGAACCAGATATGGTCGTGTGTGTAGGAAGCACAGTTCTTTTGTTCTGAGCAAGCTCACTGTTTTGGTTCTATAGGAAACACAATAGAGTAGAAGAGTGCTCTTTTCTCAAAAACAGAGTGTGTTTCTTGTAAGGCGAGCTAGCATTTGTTTCCCAGTCCTAATTGGAGTTCAATCACATGCAGTTTCTGGTCCTACGAGCAAGAGTTGTTTTCTGGTAAGAAGAGTCACTATTGCGCTCCCATTGCCATACACAGTGCAAATAGCACTCGCGTCTGCTCCAAGCAAGTACAGTGTATTCGACTGAAGAGGAGCTACTGTTCTTGTCAGTTTCCTAAGCAGAGTTGAACTAGATATGGCCCGTGTGTAGGAAGCACAGTTCTTTTGTTCTGAGCAAGCTCAATATTCAGGCCCTATAGGAAACACAGTAGAGTAGAAGAGTGCTCTTTTCTCAAAAGCAGAGTGTGTTTCTTGTAAGGCGAGCTAGCGTTTCTTTCCCAGTCCTAAATGGAGTTGAATCACATGCAGTTTTTGGTCCTACGAGCAAGAGTTGTTTTCTGGTAAGGAAAGTCACTATTGCCCTTCCATTGCCACACACAGTGCACATAGGACTCGAGTCTGTTCCAGTCAAGTACAGTGTATTGGACTGAAGAGGAGCTACTGTTCTTCTCAGTGTCCTAAGCAGAGTTGAACTAGATATAGCCCGTGTGTGTAGGAAGCACAGTTCTTTTGTTCTGAGCAAGCTCACTATTCTGGCCCTATAGGAAACACAGTAGAGTAGAAGAGCGCTCTTTTCTCAAAAGCAGAGTGTGTTTCTTGTAAGGCGAGGTAGCGTTTGTTTCCCAGTCCTAAATGGAGTTGAATCACATGCAGTTTCTGGTCCTAGGAGCAAGAGTGTTTTTTGATAAGAAGAGTCACTATTGAGCTCCCATTGTCATACACAGGGCAAATAGTACTGGCGTCTTTTCCCAGGAAGTACAGTGTATTGGACTGAAGAGGAGCTACAGTTCTTGTCAGTTTCCTAAGCAGAGTTGAACTAGATATAGCTCGTGTGTGTAGGAAGCACAGTTCTTTTGTTCTGAGCAAGCTCACTGTTTGGACCCCGAAGGAAACACAGTAGAGTAGAAGAGTGCACTTTTCTCAAAAGCAGAGTGTGTTTCTTGGAAGGCGAGTTAGCGTTTGTTTCCCAGTCCTAAATGGAGTTGAATCCCATGCAGTTTCTGGTCATACGAGCAAGAGTTGTTTTCTGGTAAGAAGAGTCACTATTGCGCTCTTATTGTCATACACAGGGCAAATACTACTGGCGTCTGTTTCCAGCAAGTACAGTGTATTGGACTGAAGAGGAGCTACTGTTCTTGTCAGTTTCCTAAGAAGAGTTGAACTAGATATGGCCCGTGTGTGTAGGAAGCACAGTTCTTTTGTTCTGAGCAAGCTCACTGTTTGGACCACAAAGGAAACACAGTAGAGTAGAAGAGTGCTCTTTTCTCGAAAGCAGAGTGTGTTTCTTGTAAGGCTAGGTAGCATTTGTTTCCCATTCTAAAATGGAGTGGAATACCATGCAGTTTCTGGTCCTACGAGCAAGAGTTGTTTTCTGGTAAGAAGATTCACTATTGTGCTCCAATTGCCATATACAGTGCAAATAGCACTCGCGTGTGTTCCCAGGAAGTACAGTGTATTGGACTGAAGAGGATCTACTGTTCTTGTCAGTTTCCTAAGCAGAATTGAACTGGATATGGCCGTGTGTGTAGGATGCACAGTTCTTTTGTTCTGAGCAAGCTCACTGTTCTGGCCCTATAGGAAACAGTAGAGTAGAAGAGTGCTCTTTATCAAAAGCAGAGTGTGTTTCTTGTAAGGCGAGCTAGCGTTTGTTTCACAGTCCTACATGGAGTTGAATCACATGCAGTTTCTGGTCCTACGAGCAAGAGATGTTTTCTGGTAAGAAGAGTCACTATTGCGCTCCAGTTGCCATATACAGTGCAAATAGCACTCGCCTCTGTTCCCAGCTAATACAGTGTATCGGATTGAAGAGGAGCTACTGTTCTTGTCAGTTTCCTAAGCAGAGTTGAACTAGATATGGCCCATGTGTGTAGGAAGCGCAGTTCTTTTGTACTGAGCAAGCTCACTGTTCGAACCCATAAGAAACACAGTAGAGTAGAAGAGTGCCGTTTTCTCAAAAGCACAGTGTGTTTCTTGTAAGGCAAGCTAGCATTTGTTTCCCAGTCCTAAATGGAGTTCAATCACATGCAGTTTCTGTTCCTACGAGCAAGAGTTGTTTTCTGGTAAGAAGAGTCACTATTGTGCTCCCTTTGTCATACACAGTGCAAGTTGCACTGGCGTCAGTTCCCAGCATGTACAGTGTATTGGACTGAAGAGGATCTACTGTTGTTGTCAGTTTCCTAAGCAGAATTGAACTAGATATGGCCGTGTGTGTAGGAAGCACAGTTCTTTTGTTCTGAGCAAGCTCACTGTTCTGGCCCTATAAAAAACACAGTAGAGTAGAAGAGTGATCTTTTCTCAAAAGGAGAGTGTGTTTCTCGTAAGGCGAGCTAGCGTTTGTTTCCCAGTCCTAAATGGAGTTGAATCACATGCAGTTTTTGATCCTACGAGCAAGAGTTGTTTTCTGGTAAGGAAAGTCACTCTTGGGCTCCCATTGCCATACACATTACAAAAAGCACTCGCGTCTTTTACCAGCTAGTACAGTGTATCGGATTGAAGAGGAGCTACTGTTCTTGTCAGTTTCCTAAGCAGAGTTGAACTAGATATGGCCCGTTTGTAGGAAGCACAGTTCTTATGTTCTGAGCAAGCTCACTGTTCTGGCCCTTTAGGAAACATAGTAGAGTAGAAGAGTGCTCTTTTCTCAAAAGTAGAGTGTGTTTCTTGTAAGACAAGATAGAGTTTGTTTCCCAGTCCTAAATGGAGTTGAATCACATGCAGTTTTTTTTTCCTACAAGCAAGAGTTGTTTTCTGGTAAGAAGAGTCACTATTGTGCTCCAATTGCCATACACAGTGCAAATAGCACTCGTGTCTGTTCCCAGCAAGTACAGTGTATTGGACTGAAGAGGAGATACTGTTCTTGTCAGTTTCCTAAGCAGAGTTGAACTAGATATGGCCCGTGTTTGAAGGAAGCACAGTTCTTTTGTTCTGAGCAAGCTCGCTGTTCTGGCCTATAGGAAACACAGGAGAGTAGAAGAGTGCTCTTTTCTCAAAAGCAGAGTGTGTTTCTTGTAAGGCGAGCTAGCGTTTGTTTCCCAGTCCTAAACGGAGTTGAATCCCATGCAGTTTCTGGTCTTACGAGCAAGAGTTGTTTTCTGGTAAGAAGAGTCACTATTGCGCTCCAATTGCCATATACAGTGCAAATAGCACTCGCGTCTGTTCCCAGCAAGTACAGTGTATTGGACTGAAGAGGAGCTACTGTTCTTGTCAGTTTCCTAAGCAGAGTTGAACTAGATATGTCCCGTGTGTGTAGGAAGCACAGTTCTTATGTTCTGAGCAAGCTCACTGTTTGGACTCCATAAGAAACAGAGTAGAGTAGAAGAGTGCTCTTTTCTCTAAAGTAGAGTGTGTTTCTTGTAAGGCGAGCTCGCGTTTGTTTCCCAGTCCTATATGGAGTTGAGTCACAGGCAGTTTTTGATCCTACGAGCAAGAGTTGTTTTCTGGTAAGAAGAGTCACTATTGCGCTCCAAATGCCATAAACAGTGCAAATAGCACTCGCGACTGTTCCCAGCAAGTATAGTGTATTGGACTGAATAGGAGCTACTGTTCTTGTCTGTTTCCTAAGCAGAGTTGAACTAGATCTGGCCCGTGTGTAGGAAGCACAGTTCTTTTGTTCTGAGCAAACTCACTGTTCTGGCCCTATAGGAAACACAGTAGAGTAGAAGAGTGCTCTTTTCTCTAAAGGAGAGAGTGTTTCTTGTAAGGCGAGCTAGCGTTTGTTTCCCAGTCCTAAATGGAGTTGAATCACATGTAGTTTCTGGTCCTACGAGCAAGAGGTGTTTTCTGGTATGAAGAGTCACTATTGCGCTCCCATTGTCATACTCAGGGCAAATAGCACTGGCGTCTGTTCACAGCAAGTACAGTGTATGGAACTGAAGAGGATCTACTGTTCTTGTCAGTTTCCTAAGCAGAATTGAACTAGATATGGCCGTGTGTGTAGGAAGCACTGTTTTTTTATTCTGAGCATGCTCACTGTTCTGGCCCTATAGGAAACCCAGTAGAGTAGAAGAGTGCTCTTTTCTCAAAAGCAGAGTATGTTTCTTGTAAGGCGAGCTAGCATTTGTTTCCCAGTCCTAAATGGAGTTGAATCACATGCAGTTTTTGGTCCTACGAGCAAGAGTTGTTTTCTGGTAAGGAAAGTCACTATTGCCCTCCCATTGCCACACACAGTGCAAATAGGACTCGTGTCTGTTCCCATCAAGTACAGTGTATAGGACTGAAGAGGAGCTACTGTTCTTGTCAGTTTCCTAAGCAGAGTTGAACTAGATATGGCCCATGTGTTTAGGAAGCACAGTTCTTTTGTTCTGAGCAAGCTCACTGTTCGAAACTCATAGGAAACACAGTAGAGTAGAAGAGTGCTCTTTTCTCAAAAGTAGAGTGTGTTTCTTGTAAGGCGAGCTAGTGTTTGTTTCTAAGTCCTAAATGGAGTTAAATCACATGCAGTTTCTGGTCCTATGAGCAAGAGTTGTTTTCTGGTAAGAAGAGTCACTATTGGGCTCCCATTGTCATACACAGGGCAAATATCACTGGCGTCTGTTCCCAACATGTAAAGTGTATTGGACTGAAGAGGAGCTACTGTTCTTGTCAGTTTCCTAAGCAGAATTGAACTAGATATGGCCTTGTGTGTAGGAAGCACAGCGCTTTTGTACTGAGCAAGCTCACTGTTCGAACCCATAGGAAACACAGTAGAGTAGAAGAGTGATCTTTTCTCAAAAGCAGAGTGTGTTTCTTGTAAGGCGAGCTAGCATTTGTTTCCCAGTCCTAAATGGAGTTCAATCACATGCAGTTTCTGGTCCTATGAGCAAGATTTGGTTTCTGGTAAGAAGAGTCACTATTGTGCTCCCATTGCCATACACAGTGCAAATAGCACTGGCGTCTGTTCCCAGCAAGTACAGTGTATTGGACTTAAGAGGAGCTACTGTTCTTGTCAGTTTCCTAAGCAGAGTTGAACTAGATATGGCCCCTGTGTGTAGGAAGAACAGTTCTTTTGTTCTGAGCAAGCTCACTGTTCGGACCACATAGGAAACACAGTAGAGTAGAAGAGTGCTCTTTTCTCAAAAGCAGAGTGTGTTTCTTGTAAGGCGAGCTAGCGTTTGTTTCCCAGTCCTAAATGGAGTTGAATCACATGCAGTTTCTGGTCCTACGAGCAAGAGTTGTTTTCTGGTAAGAAGAGTCACTACTGCTCTCCCATTGTCATCCACAGGGCAAATAGCACTGGCGTCTGTTCCCAGCAAGTACAGTGTATGGGACGGAAGAGGATCTACTGATCTTGTCAGTTTCCTAAGCAGAATTGAAATAGATATGGCCGTGTGTGTAGGAAGCACAGTTCTTTTGTTCTGAGCAAGCTCACTGTGTTGGCCCTGTAGGAAACACAGTAGCGTATAAGAGTGCTCTTTTCTCTAAAGCAGAGTGTGTTTCTTGTAAGGCCAGCTAGCGTTTGTTTCCCAGTCCTAAATGGAGTTGAATCACATGCAGTTTCTGATCCTACGAGCAAGAGATTTTTTTTGGTATGAAGAGTAACTATTGAGCTCCCATTGTCATACACAGGGCAAATAGCACTGGCGTGTGTTCCCAGCAAGTACAGTGTATTGGCCTGAAGAGGATCTACTGTTCTTGTCAGGTTCCAAAGCAGAATTGAACTAGATATGGCCGTGTGTGTAGGAAGCACAGTTCTTTTGTTCTGAGCAAGCTCACTCTTCTGGCCCTATAGGAAACACAGTAGAGTAGAAGAGTGCTCTTTTCTCAAAAGCAGAGTGTGTTTCTTGTAACGAGAGCTAGAGTTTGTTTCCCAGTCCTAAATGGAGTTGAGTCACATGCAGTTTTTTGTTCTACGAGCAAGAGTTGTTTTCTGGTAAGACGAGTCACTATTTTGCTCCAATTGCCATACACAGTGCAATTACCACTGGCGTCTGTTCCCAGCAAGTACAGTGTATTGGACTGAAGAGGATCTACTGTTCTTGTCAGGTTCCTAAGCAGAATTGAACTAGATATGGCCGTGTGTGTAGGAAGCATAGTTCTTTTGTTCTGAGCAAGCTCACTGTTCGGACCCCATAGGAAACACAGTAGAGTAGAAGAGTGCTCTTTTCTCAAAAGCAGAGTGTGTTTCTTGTAAGGCGAGCTCGCGTTTGTTTCCAGTCCTAAATGGAGTTGAGTCACAGGCAGTTTTTTGTCCTACGAGCATGAGTTCTTTTCTGGTAAGAAGAGTCACTATTGCGCTCCAAATGCCATACACAGTGCAAATAGCTCTCGCGTCTGTTCCCAGCAAGTACAGTGTACTGCACTGAAGAGAATCTACTGTTCTCATCAGTTTCCTAAGCAGAGTTAAACTAGATATGGCCCGTGTGTGTAGGAAGCTCAGTTCCTTTGTTCTGAGCAAGCTCACTTTTCGGACCCCATAGGAAACACAGAAGAGTAGAAGAGTGCTGTTTTCTCAAAAGCAGAGTATGTTTTTTGTAAGGCGAGCTCGCGTTTGTTCCCCAGTCCTAAATGGAGTTGAATCCCATGCAGTTTCTGGTCCTATGAGCAAGAGTTGTTTTCTGGTAAGAAGAGTCACTATTGTGCTCTCATTGCCATAGACAGTGCAAAGAGCACTCGCGTCTGTTCCCAGCAAGTACAGTGTATTGGACTGAATAGAAGTTACTGTTCTTGTCAGTTTCCTAAGCACAGTTGAACTAGATATGGCCCGTGTGTGTAGGAGGCACAGTTCTTTTGTTCTAAGCAAGCTCATTGTTCTGGCCCTAAAGGAAACACAGTAGAGTAGAAGAGTGATCTTTTCTCAAAAACAGAGTGTGTTTCTTGTAAGGCGAGCTAGCGTTTGTTTCTGAGTCCTAAAAGGAGTTGAGTCACATGCAGTTTCTGGTCCTATGAGCAAGAGTTGTTTTCTGGTAAAAAAAAAAAGTCACTGTTGTGCTCCCATTGCCAAACACAATGCAAATAGCACTTGCGTCTGTTCCCAGCAAGTACAGTGTACTGGACTGAAGAGGATCTACTGTTCTTCTCAGTTTCCTAAGCAGAGATGAACTAGATATGGCCCGTGTGTGTAGGAAGCACAGTTCTTTTGTTCTGAGCAAGCTCACTCTTCGGACCCCGTAGAAAACACAGAAGAGTAGAAGAGTGCTCTTTTCTCAAAAGCAGAGTGTGTTTCTTGTACAGCGAGCTCGTGTTTGTTTCCCAGTCCTAAATGGAGTTGAATCACATGCAGTTTCTGGTCCTACGAGCAAGAGTTGTTTTCTGGTAAGAAGAGTGATTATTGTGCTCCCATTGTCATACATAGGGCAAATAGCACTGGCGTCTGTTCCCAGCATGTACAGTGTATTGGACTGAAGAAGATCTACTGTTCTTGTCAGGTTCCTAAGCAGAATTGAACTAAATTTGGCCGTGTGTGTAGGAAGCACAGTTCTTTTGTTCTGAGCAAGCTCTCTGTTCGGACCCCACAGGAAACACAGTAGAGTAGAAGAGTGCTCGTTTCTCAAAAAGCAGAGTGTGTTTCTTGTAAGGCGAGGTAGCATTTGTTTCCCAGTCTTAAATGGAGTTGAATCACATGCAGTTTCCGGCCCTTGAGCAAGAGTTGTTTTCGAGGAAGAAGAGTCACTATTGCGCTCCCATTGACATGCACTGGGCAAATAGCACTGGCGTCTGTTCCCAGCATATACAGTGTATTGGACTGAAGAGGAGCTACTGTTCTTGTCAGTTTCCTAAGCAGAGTTGAACTAGATATGGCCCCTGTGTGTAGGAAGCACAGTTCTTTTGTTCTGAGCAAGCTCACTGTTTTGGCCCTAAAAGAAACACAGTAGAGTAGAAGACTGCTCTTTCTTCAAAAGCAGAGTGTGTTTCTTGTAAGGCGAGCTAGCGTTTGTTTCCCAGTCCTAAATGGAGTTGAATCACATGCAGTTTTTGGTCCTACGAGCAAGAGTTGTTTTCTGGTAAGGAAAGTCACTATTGCCCTCCCATTGCCACACACAGTGCAAATAGGACTCGTGTCTGTTCCCATCGAGTACAGTGTATTGGACTGAAGAGGAGCTACTGTTCTTGTCAGTTTCCTAAGCAGAGTTGAACTAGATATGGCCCATGTGTGTAGGAAGCACAGTTCTTTTGTTCTGAGCAAGCTCACTGTTCGGACCTCATAGGAAACACAGGAGAGTAGAAGAGTGCTCTTTTCTCAAAAGTAGAGTGTGTTTCTTGTAAGGCGAGCTAGCGTTTGTTTCCCAGTCGTAAATGGAGTTCAATCACATGCAGTTTCTGGTCCTATGAGCAAGATTTGGTTTCTGGTAAGAAGAGTCACTATTGCGCTCCCATTGCCAAACACAGTGCAAATAGCACTGGCGTCTGTTCCCAGCAAGTACAGTGTATTGGACTTAAGAGGAGCTACTGTTCTTGTCAGTTTCCTAAGCAGAGTTGAACTAGATATGGCCCCTGTGTGTGGGAAGAACAGTTCTTTTGTTCTGAGCAAGCTTACTGTTCGGACCCCATAGGAAAAACAGTAAAGTAGAAGAGTGCTCTTTTCTCAAAAGCAGAGTGTTTTATTTGTAAGGCAAGCTAGCGTTTGTTTCCCAGTCCTAAATGGAGTTGAATCACATGCAGTTTCTGGTCCTACGAGCAAGAATTTTTTTCTGGTAAGAAGAGTCACTATTGCGCTCCCATTGTCATACACAGGGCAAATAGCACTGGCGTCTGTTCTCAGCCTGTACAGTGTATTGGACTGAAGAGGAGCTACTGTTCTTGTCAGTTTTCTAAGTAGAAGTGAACAGGATATGGCCATGTGTGTAGGAATCACAGTTCTTTTGTTCTGAGCAAGCTCACTGTTCGAACCCATAGTAAACACAGTAGAGTAGAAGAGTGCTCTTTTCTCAAAAGCAGAGTGTGTTTCTTGTAAGGCGAGCTAGCATTTGTTTCCCAGTCATAAAAGGAGTTGAATCCCATGCAGTTTCTGGTCCTACGAGCAAGAGTTGTTTTCTGGTGAGAAGAGTCACTATTGCGCTCCCATTTTCATACACAGCGCAAATAACACTGGCGTCTGTTCCCAGCATGTACAGTGTATTGGACTGAAGAGGAGATACTGTTCTTTTCAGTATCCTAAGCAGAATTGAACTAGATATGGCCGTGTGTGTAGGAAGCGCAGTTCTTTTGTACTGAGCAAGCTCACTGTTCGAACCCATAAGAAACACAGTAGAGTAGAAAAGTGCCGTTTTCTCAAAAGCACAGTGTGTTTCTTGTAAGGCAAGCTAGCATTTGTTTCCCAGTCCTAAATGGAGTTCAATCACATGCAGTTTCTGGTCCTACGAGCAAGAGTTGTTTTCTGGTAAGAAGAGTCACTATTGTGCTCCCTTTGTCATACACAGTGCAAGTTGCACTGGCGTCAGTTCCCAGCATGTACAGTGTATTGGACTGAAGAGGATCTACTGTTGTTGTCAGTTTCCTAAGCAGAATTGAACTAGATATTGCCGTGTGTGTAGGAAGCACAGTTCTTTTGTTCTGAGCAAGCTCACTGTTCTGGCCCTATAAAAAACACAGTAGAGTAGAAGAGTGATCTTTTCTCAAAAGGAGAGTGTGTTTCTCGTAAGGCGAGCTAGCGTTTGTTTCCCAGTCCTAAATGGAGTTGAATCACATGCAGTTTTTGATCCTACAAGCAAGAGTTGTTTTCTGGTAAGGAAAGTCACTATTGGGCTCCCATTGCCATACACATTACAAAAAGCACTCGCGTCTTTTCCCAGCTAGTACAGTGTATCGGATTGAAGAGGAGCTACTGTTCTTGTCAGTTTCCTAAGCAGAGTTGAACTAGATATGGCCCGTGTGTAGGAAGCACATTTCTTATGTTCTGAGCAAGCTCACTGTTCTGGCCCTATAGGAAACACAGAAGAGTAGAAGAGTGATCTTTTATCAAAAGCAGAGTGTGTTTCTTGTAAGGCGATCTAGCATTTATTTCCCAGTCCTAAATGGAGTTGAATCACATGCAGTTTCAGGTCCTACGAGCTAGAGTTGTCTTCTGGTAAGGAAAGTCACTATTGCGCTCCCATTGCCATACATAGTGCAAATAGCACTCGCGTCTGTTCCCAGCAGGTACAGTGTATTGGACTGAAGATGAGCTACTGTTCTTATCAGTTTCTTAAACAGAGTTGAAGTAGATATGGCCGGTGTCTGTAGGAAGCACAGTTCTTTTGTTCTGAGCAAGCTCACTGTTCGGACCCCATAGGAAACACAGTAGAGTAGAAGAGTGCTCTTTTCTCAAAAGCAGAGTGTGTTTCTTGTAAGGCGAGCTAGAGTTTGTTTGCCAGTCCTAAATGGAGTTGAATCAAATGCAGTTTCTGGTCCTACGAGCAAGAGATTTTTTTTGGTATGAAGAGTAACTATTGAGCTCCCATTGTCATACACAGGGCAAATAGCACTGGCGTGTGTTCCCAGCAAGTACAGTGTATTGGCCTGAAGAGGATCTACTGTTCTTGTCAGGTTCCAAAGCAGAATTGAACTAGATATGGCCGTGTGTGTAGGAAGCACAGTTCTTTTGTTCTGAGCAAGCTCACTCTTCTGGCCCTATAGGAAACACAGTAGAGTAGAAGAGTGCTCTTTTCTCAAAAGCAGAGTGTGTTTCTTGTAACGAGAGCTAGAGTTTGTTTCCCAGTCCTAAATGGAGTTGAGTCACATGCAGTTTTTTGTTCTACGAGCAAGAGTTGTTTTCTGGTAAGACGAGTCACTATTTTGCTCCAATTGCCATACACAGTGCAATTACCACTGGCGTCTGTTCCCAGCAAGTACAGTGTATTGGACTGAAGAGGATCTACTGTTCTTGTCAGGTTCCTAAGCAGAATTGAACTAGATATGGCCGTGTGTGTAGGAAGCATAGTTCTTTTGTTCTGAGCAAGCTCACTGTTCGGACCCCATAGGAAACACAGTAGAGTAGAAGAGTGCTCTTTTCTCAAAAGCAGAGTGTGTTTCTTGTAAGGCGAGCTCGCGTTTGTTTCCAGTCCTAAATGGAGTTGAGTCACAGGCAGTTTTTTGTCCTACGAGCATGAGTTCTTTTCTGGTAAGAAGAGTCACTATTGCGCTCCAAATGCCATACACAGTGCAAATAGCTCTCGCGTCTGTTCCCAGCAAGTACAGTGTACTGCACTGAAGAGAATCTACTGTTCTCATCAGTTTCCTAAGCAGAGTTAAACTAGATATGGCCCGTGTGTGTAGGAAGCTCAGTTCCTTTGTTCTGAGCAAGCTCACTTTTCGGACCCCATAGGAAACACAGAAGAGTAGAAGAGTGCTGTTTTCTCAAAAGCAGAGTATGTTTTTTGTAAGGCGAGCTCGCGTTTGTTCCCCAGTCCTAAATGGAGTTGAATCCCATGCAGTTTCTGGTCCTATGAGCAAGAGTTGTTTTCTGGTAAGAAGAGTCACTATTGTGCTCTCATTGCCATAGACAGTGCAAAGAGCACTCGCGTCTGTTCCCAGCAAGTACAGTGTATTGGACTGAATAGAAGTTACTGTTCTTGTCAGTTTCCTAAGCACAGTTGAACTAGATATGGCCCGTGTGTGTAGGAGGCACAGTTCTTTTGTTCTAAGCAAGCTCATTGTTCTGGCCCTAAAGGAAACACAGTAGAGTAGAAGAGTGATCTTTTCTCAAAAACAGAGTGTGTTTCTTGTAAGGCGAGCTAGCGTTTGTTTCTGAGTCCTAAAAGGAGTTGAGTCACATGCAGTTTCTGGGCCTATGAGCAAGAGTTGTTTTCTGGTAAAAAAAAAAAGTCACTGTTGTGCTCCCTTTGCCAAACACAATGCAAATAGCACTTGCGTCTGTTCCCAGCAAGTACAGTGTACTGGACTGAAGAGGATCTACTGTTCTTCTCAGTTTCCTAAGCAGAGATGAACTAGATATGGCCCGTGTGTGTAGGAAGCACAGTTCTTTTGTTCTGAGCAAGCTCACTCTTCGGACCCCGTAGAAAACACAGAAGAGTAGAAGAGTGCTCTTTTCTCAAAAGCAGAGTGTGTTTCTTGTACAGCGAGCTCGTGTTTGTTTTCCAGTCCTAAATGGAGTTGAATCACATGCAGTTTCTGGTCCTACGAGCAAGAGTTGTTTTCTGGTAAGAAGAGTGATTATTGTGCTCCCATTGTCATACATAGGGCAAATAGCACTGGCGTCTGTTCCCAGCATGTACAGTGTATTGGACTGAAGAAGATCTACTGTTCTTGTCAGGTTCCTAAGCAGAATTGAACTAAATTTGGCCGTGTGTGTAGGAAGCACAGTTCTTTTGTTCTGAGCAAGCTCTCTGTTCGGACCCCACAGGAAACACAGTAGAGTAGAAGAGTGCTCGTTTCTCAAAAAGCAGAGTGTGTTTCTTGTAAGGCGAGGTAGCATTTGTTTCCCAGTCTTAAATGGAGTTGAATCACATGCAGTTTCCGGCCCTTGAGCAAGAGTTGTTTTCGAGGAAGAAGAGTCACTATTGCGCTCCCATTGACATGCACTGGGCAAATAGCACTGGCGTCTGTTCCCAGCATATACAGTGTATTGGACTGAAGAGGAGCTACTGTTCTTGTCAGTTTCCTAAGCAGAGTTGAACTAGATATGGCCCCTGTGTGTACGAAGCACAGTTCTTTTGTTCTGAGCAAGCTCACTGTTTTGGCCCTAAAAGAAACACAGTAGAGTAGAAGACTGCTCTTTCTTCAAAAGCAGAGTGTGTTTCTTGTAAGGCGAGCTAGCGTTTGTTTCCCAGTCCTAAATGGAGTTGAATCACATGCAGTTTTTGGTCCTACGAGCAAGAGTTGTTTTCTGGTAAGGAAAGTCACTATTGCCCTCCCATTGCCACACACAGTGCAAATAGGACTCGTGTCTGTTCCCATCGAGTACAGTGTATTGGACTGAAGAGGAGCTACTGTTCTTGTCAGTTTCCTAAGCAGAGTTGAACTAGATATGGCCCATGTGTGTAGGAAGCACAGTTCTTTTGTTCTGAGCAAGCTCACTGTTCGGACCTCATAGGAAACACAGGAGAGTAGAAGAGTGCTCTTTTCTCAAAAGTAGAGTGTGTTTCTTGTAAGGCGAGCTAGCGTTTGTTTCCCAGTCGTAAATGGAGTTCAATCACATGCAGTTTCTGGTCCTATGAGCAAGATTTGGTTTCTGGTAAGAAGAGTCACTATTGCGCTCCCATTGCCAAACACAGTGCAAATAGCACTGGCGTCTGTTCCCAGCAAGTACAGTGTATTGGACTTAAGAGGAGCTACTGTTCTTGTCAGTTTCCTAAGCAGAGTTGAACTAGATATGGCCCCTGTGTGTGGGAAGAACAGTTCTTTTGTTCTGAGCAAGCTTACTGTTCGGACCCCATAGGAAAAACAGTAAAGTAGAAGAGTGCTCTTTTCTCAAAAGCAGAGTGTTTTATTTGTAAGGCAAGCTAGCGTTTGTTTCCCAGTCCTAAATGGAGTTGAATCACATGCAGTTTCTGGTCCTACGAGCAAGAATTTTTTTCTGGTAAGAAGAGTCACTATTGCGCTCCATTGTCATACACAGGGCAAATAGCACTGGCGTCTGTTCTCAGCCTGTACAGTGTATTGGACTGAAGAGGAGCTACTGTTCTTGTCAGTTTTCTAAGTAGAAGTGAACAGGATATGGCCATGTGTGTAGGAATCACAGTTCTTTTGTTCTGAGCAAGCTCACTGTTCGAACCCATAGTAAACACAGTAGAGTAGAAGAGTGCTCTTTTCTCAAAAGCAGAGTGTGTTTCTTGTAAGGCGAGCTAGCATTTGTTTCCCAGTCATAAAAGGAGTTGAATCCCATGCAGTTTCTGGTCCTACGAGCAAGAGTTGTTTTCTGGTGAGAAGAGTCACTATTGCGCTCCCATTTTCATACACAGCGCAAATAACACTGGCGTCTGTTCCCAGCATGTACAGTGTATTGGACTGAAGAGGAGATACTGTTCTTTTCAGTATCCTAAGCAGAATTGAACTAGATATGGCCGTGTGTGTAGGAAGCGCAGTTCTTTTGTACTGAGCAAGCTCACTGTTCGAACCCATAAGAAACACAGTAGAGTAGAAAAGTGCCGTTTTCTCAAAAGCACAGTGTGTTTCTTGTAAGGCAAGATAGCATTTGTTTCCCAGTCCTAAATGGAGTTCAATCACATGCAGTTTCTGGTCCTACGAGCAAGAGTTGTTTTCTGGTAAGAAGAGTCACTATTGTGCTCCCTTTGTCATACACAGTGCAAGTTGCACTGGCGTCAGTTCCCAGCATGTACAGTGTATTGGACTGAAGAGGATCTACTGTTGTTGTCAGTTTCCTAAGCAGAATTGAACTAGATATTGCCGTGTGTGTAGGAAGCACAGTTCTTTTGTTCTGAGCAAGCTCACTGTTCTGGCCCTATAAAAAACACAGTAGAGTAGAAGAGTGATCTTTTCTCAAAAGGAGAGTGTGTTTCTCGTAAGGCGAGCTAGCGTTTGTTTCCCAGTCCTAAATGGAGTTGAATCACATGCAGTTTTTGATCCTACAAGCAAGAGTTGTTTTCTGGTAAGGAAAGTCACTATTGGGCTCCCATTGCCATACACATTACAAAAAGCACTCGCGTCTTTTCCCAGCTAGTACAGTGTATCGGATTGAAGAGGAGCTACTGTTCTTGTCAGTTTCCTAAGCAGAGTTGAACTAGATATGGCCCGTGTGTAGGAAGCACATTTCTTATGTTCTGAGCAAGCTCACTGTTCTGGCCCTATAGGAAACACAGAAGAGTAGAAGAGTGATCTTTTATCAAAAGCAGAGTGTGTTTCTTGTAAGGCGATCTAGCATTTATTTCCCAGTCCTAAATGGAGTTGAATCACATGCAGTTTCAGGTCCTACGAGCTAGAGTTGTCTTCTGGTAAGGAAAGTCACTATTGCGCTCCCATTGCCATACATAGTGCAAATAGCACTCGCGTCTGTTCCCAGCAGGTACAGTGTATTGGACTGAAGATGAGCTACTGTTCTTATCAGTTTCTTAAACAGAGTTGAAGTAGATATGGCCGGTGTCTGTAGGAAGCACAGTTCTTTTGTTCTGAGCAAACTCACTGTTCGGACCCCATAGGAAACACAGTAGAGTAGAAGAGTGCTCTTTTCTCAAAAGCAGAGTGTGTTCCTTGTAAGTCGAGATAGCGTTTGTTTCCCAGTCCTAAATGGAGTTGAATCACATGCAGTTTTTGATCCTACGAGCAAGAGTTGTCTTCTGGTAAGGAAAGTCACTATTGCGCTCCCATTGCCATACATAGTGCAAATAGCACTCGCGTCTGTTCCCAGCAGGTACAGTGTATTGGACTGAAGATGAGCTACTGTTCTTATCAGTTTCTTAAGCAGAGTTGAACTAGATATGGCCGGTGTGTGTAGGAAGCACAGTTCTTTTGTTCTGAGCAAGCTCACTGTTCGGACCCCATAGGAAACACAGTAGAGTAGAAGAGTGCTCTTTTCTCAAAAGCAGAGTGTGTTTCTTGTAAGTCGAGATAGCGTTTGTTTCCCAGTCCTAAATGGAGTTGAATCACATGCAGTTTCTAGTCTTACGAGCAAGAGTTCTTTTCTGATAAGAAGAGTCACTATTGTGCTCCCATTGTCATACACAAGGCAAATAGCCCTGGCGTCCATTCCCAGCATATACAGTGTATTGGACTGAAGAGGATCTACTATTCTTGTCAGTTTCCTAAGCAGAATTGAACCAGATATGGCCGTGTGTGTAGGAAGCACAGTTCTTTTGTTCTGAGCAAGCTCACTGTTTTGGCTCTATAGGAAACACAGTAGAGTAGAAGAGTGCTCTTTTCTCAAAAGCAGAGTGTGTTTCTTGTAAGGCCAGCTAGCATTTGTTTCCCAGTCCTAAATGGAGTTCAATCACATGCAGTTTCTGGTCCCAAGATCAAGAGTTGTTTTCTGGTAAGAAGAGTCACTATTGTGCTCCCCTTGTCATACACAGGGCAAATAGCACAGGCGTCTGTTCCCAGCATGTACAGGGTATTGGACTGAAGAGGATCTACTGTTGTTGCCAGTTTCCTAAGCAGAATTGAACTAGATATGGCCGTGTGTGTAGGAAGCACAGTTCTTTTGTTCTGAGCAAGCTCAATGTTATGGCCCTATAAAAAACACAGTAGAGAAGAAGAGTGATCTTTTCTCAAAAGCAGAGTGTGTTTCTCCTAAGGCGAGCTAGCGTTTGTTTCCCAGTCCTAAAAGGAGTTGAATCACATGCAGTTTTTGATCCTATGAGCAAGAGTTGTTTTCTGGTAAGGAAAGTCACTATTGTGCTCCAATTGCCATACACAGAGCAAACAGCACTCGCGTCTGTTCCCAGCAGGTACAGTGTATTGGACTGAAGAGGAGCTACTGTTCTTGTCAGTTCCCTAAGCAGAATGAAACTAGATATGGCCCGTGTGTGTAGGAAGCACAGTTCTTTTGTTCTGAGCAAGCTCACAATTCTGGCCCTAAAGGAAACACAGTAGAGTAGAAGAGTGCTCTTTTCTCAAAAGTAAAGTGTGTTTCTTGTAAGGCGAGCTAGCGTTTGTTTCCCAGTCCTAAACGGAGTTGAATCACATGCAGTTTTTGATCCTACGAGCAAGAGTTGTTTTTTGGTAAGGAAAGTCACTATTGCGCTCCCATTGACATACACAGTACAAATAGCACTCGCGTCTGTTCCCAGAAAGTACAGTGTATTGGACTTAAGAGGAGATACTGTTCTTGTCAGTTTCCTAAGCAGAGTTGAACTAGATATGGCCCCTGTGTGTAGGAAGCTCAGTTCTTTTCTTCTAATCAAGCTCACTGTTCTGTCCATATAGGAAACATAGTAGAGGAGAAGAGTGATCTTTTCACAAATGCAGAGTGTGTTTCTTGTAAGGCGAGCTAGCGTTTGTTTCCCAGTCATAAATGGAGTTGAATCACATGTAGTTTCTAGTCCTATGAGCAAGAGTTGTTTTCTGGTAAGAAGAATCACTATTGCGCTCCCATTGTCATACACAGCGCAAATAGCACTGGCTTCTGTTCCCAGCATGTACCGTGTATTGGACTGAAGAGGAGCTACTGTTCTTGTCAGTTTCCTAAGCAGAATTGAACCAGATATGGTCGTGTGTGTAGGAAGCACAGTTCTTTTGTTCTGAGCAAGCTCACTGTTTTGGTTCTATAGGAAACACAATAGAGTAGAAGAGTGCTCTTTTCTCAAAAGCAGAGTGTGTTTCTTTAAGGCGAGCTAGCATTTGTTTCCCAGTCCTAATTGGAGTTCAATCACATGCAGTTTCTGGTCCTACGAGCAAGAGTTGTTTTCTGGTAAGAAGAGTCACTATTGCGCTCCCATTGCCATACACAGTGCAAATAGCACTCGCGTCTGCTCCAAGCAAGTACAGTGTATTGGACTGAAGAGGAGCTACTGTTCTTGTCAGTTTCCTAAGCAGAGTTGAACTAGATATGGCCCGTGTGTAGGAAGCACAGTTCTTTTGTTCTGAGCAAGCTCACTATTCAGGCCCTATAGGAAACACAGTAGAGTAGAAGAGTGCTCTTTTCTCAAAAGCAGAGTGTGTTTCTTGTAAGGCGAGCTAGCGTTTCTTTCCCAGTCCTAAATGGAGTTGAATCACATGCAGTTTTTGGTCCTACGAGCAAGAGTTGTTTTCTGGTAAGGAAAGTCACTATTGCCCTTCCATTGCCACACACAGTGCAAATAGGACTCGAGTCTGTTCCAGTCAAGTACAGTGTATTGGACTGAAGAGGAGCTACTGTTCTTCTCAGTTTCCTAAGCAGAGTTGAACTAGATATAGCCCGTGTGTGTAGGAAGCACAGTTCTTTTGTTCTGAGCAAGCTCACTATTCTGGCCCTATAGGAAACACAGTAGAGTAGAAGAGCGCTCTTTTCTCAAAAGCAGAGTGTGTTTCTTGTAAGGCGAGGTAGCGTTTGTTTCCCAGTCCTAAATGGAGTTGAATCACATGCAGTTTCTGGTCCTAGGAGCAAGAGTGTTTTTTGATAAGAAGAGTCACTATTGAGCTCCCATTGTCATACACAGGGCAAATAGTACTGGCGTCTTTTCCCAGGAAGTACAGTGTATTGGACTGAAGAGGAGCTACAGTTCTTGTCAGTTTCCTAAGCAGAGTTGAACTAGATATAGCTCGTGTGTGTAGGAAGCACAGTTCTTTTGTTCTGAGCAAGCTCACTGTTTGGACCCCGAAGGAAACACAGTAGAGTAGAAGAGTGCACTTTTCTCAAAAGCAGAGTGTGTTTCTTGGAAGGCGAGTTAGCGTTTGTTTCCCAGTCCTAAATGGAGTTGAATCCCATGCAGTTTCTGGTCATACGAGCAAGAGTTGTTTTCTGGTAAGAAGAGTCACTATTGCGCTCTTATTGTCATACACAGGGCAAATACCACTGGCGTCTGTTTCCAGCAAGTACAGTGTATTGGACTGAAGAGGAGCTACTGTTCTTGTCAGTTTCCTAAGAAGAGTTGAACTAGATATGGCCCGTGTGTGTAGGAAGCACAGTTCTTTTGTTCTGAGCAAGCTCACTGTTTGGACCACAAAGGAAACACAGTAGAGTAGAAGAGTGCTCTTTTCTCGAAAGCAGAGTGTGTTTCTTGTAAGGCTAGGTAGCATTTGTTTCCCATTCTAAAATGGAGTGGAATACCATGCAGTTTCTGGTCCTACGAGCAAGAGTTGTTTTCTGGTAAGAAGATTCACTATTGTGCTCCAATTGCCATATACAGTGCAAATAGCACTCGCGTGTGTTCCCAGGAAGTACAGTGTATTGGACTGAAGAGGATCTACTGTTCTTGTCAGTTTCCTAAGCAGAATTGAACTGGATATGGCCGTGTGTGTAGGATGCACAGTTCTTTTGTTCTGAGCAAGCTCACTGTTCTGGCCCTATAGGAAACAGTAGAGTAGAAGAGTGCTCTTTATCAAAAGCAGAGTGTGTTTCTTGTAAGGCGAGCTAGCGTTTGTTTCACAGTCCTACATGGAGTTGAATCACATGCAGTTTCTGGTCCTACGAGCAAGAGATGTTTTCTGGTAAGAAGAGTCACTATTGTGCTCCAGTTGCCATATACAGTGCAAATAGCACTCGCCTCTGTTCCCAGCTAATACAGTGTATCGGATTGAAGAGGAGCTACTGTTCTTGTCAGTTTCCTAAGCAGAGTTGAACTAGATATGGCCCATGTGTGTAGGAAGCACAGTTCTTTTGTTCTGAGCAAGCTCACTGTTCAGACCCCAATGGAAACACAGTAGAGTAGAAGAGTGCTCTTTTCTCCAAAGCAGAGTGAGTTTCATGTAAGGCGAGCTAGCATTTGTTTCCCAGTCTGAATTGGAGTTGAATCCCATGCAGTTTCTGGTCCTACGAGCAAGAGTTGTTTTCTGGTAAGAAGAGTCACTATTGTGCTCCCATTGTCATACACAGTGCAAATAACACTGGCGTCTGTTCCCAGCATGTACAGTGTATTGTACTGAAGAGGAGCTACTTTTCTTGTCAGTTTCCTAATCAGAGTTGAACTAGATATGGCCCGTGTGTGTAGGAAGCACAGTTCTTATGTTCTGAGCAAGATCACTGTTCTGGCACTATAGGAAACACAGTAGAGAAGAATAGTACTCTTTTATCAAAAGCAGAGTGTGTTTCTTGTAAGGCGAGCTAGCGTTTGTTTCCTAGTGCTAAATGGAGTTGAATCACATGCAGTTTTTGGTCCTATGATCAAGAGTTGTTTTCTGGTAAGAAAAGTCACATTGCGCTCCCATTGCCATACACAGTGCAAATAGCACTCGCGTCTGTTCCCAGCAAGTACAGTGTATTGGACTGAATAGGTGCTACTGTTCTTGTCAGTTTCCTAAGCAGAGTTGAACTAGATATGATTCGTGTGTAGGAAGCACAGTTCTTTTGTTCTGAGCAAGCTCACTGTTTGGACCCCATAGGATACACAGTAGAGTAGAAGAGTGCTCTTTTCTCTAAACGGGAGTGTGTTTCTTGTAAGGCGAGCTAGCGTTTGTTTCGCAGTCCTAAATGGAGTTGAATCCCATGCAGTTTATGGTACTACGAGCAAGAGTTGTTTTCTGGTAAGAAGAGTCACTATTGTGCTGCCATTGCCATACACAGGACAAATACCACTGGCCTCTGTTCGAAGCAAATACAGTGTATTGGACTGAAGAGGATCTACTGTTCTTGTCAGTTTCCTAAGCAGAATTGAACTAGAAATGGCCGTGTGTGTAGGAAACACAGTGCTTTTGTACTGAGCAAGCTCACTGTTCGAACCCATAGGAAACACAGTAGAGTAGAAGAGTGTTCTTTTCTCAAAAGCAGAGTGTGTTTCTTGGAAGGCAAGCTAGCGTTTTTTTCCCAGTCCTAAATGGAGTTGAATCACATGTAGTTTCTGGTCCTACGAGCAAGAGTTGTTTTCTGGTAAGAAGAGTCACTATTGCGCTCCTATTGTCATACACAGGGCAAATAGCACTGGCGTCTGTTCCCAGCAAGTACAGTGTATGGAACTGAAGAGGATCTAATGTTCTTGTCAGTTTCCTAAGCAGAATTGAACTAGATATGGCCGTGTGTGTAGGAAGCACAGTTCTTTTGTTCTGAGCATGCTCACTGCTCTGGCCCTATAGGAAACCCAGTAGAGTAGAAGAGTTCTCTTTTCTCAAAAACAGAGTGTGTTTCTTGTAAGGTGAGCTAGCGTTTGTTTCCCAGTCCTAAGTGGAGTTGAATCACATGCAGTTTTTGGTCCTAGGAGCAAGAGTTGTTTTCCTGTAAGGAAAGTCACTATTGCCCTCCCATTGCCACACACAGTGCAAATAGGACTCGCGTCTGTTCCCATCAAGTACAGTGTATTGGACTGAAGAGGAGCTACTGTTCTTGTCAGTTTCCTAAGCAGAGTTGAACTAGATATGGCCCATGTGTGTAGGAAGCACAGTTCTTTTGTTCTGAGCAAGCCTACTGTTCGGACCTCATAGGAAACACAGTAGAGTAGAAGAGTGCTCTTTTCTCAAAAGTAGAGTGTGTTTCTTGTAAGGCGAGCTAGTGTTTGTTTCTCAGTCCTAAATGGAGTTAAATCACATGCAATTTCTGGTCCTATGAGCAAGAGTTGTTTTCTGGTAAGAAGAGTCACTATTGTGCTCCCATTGTCATATACAGGGCAAATATCATTGGCGTCTGTTCCCAGCATGTACAGTGTATTGGACTGAAGAGGAGCTAGTGTTCTTGTCAGATTCCTAAGCAGAATTGAACTAGATATGGCCTTGTGTGTAGGAAGCTCAGTGCTTTTGTACTGAGCAAGCTCACTGTTCGAACCCATAGGAAACACAGTAGAGTAGAAGAGTGATCTTTTCTCAAAAGCAGAGTGTGTTTCTTGTAAGGCGAGCTAGCATTTGTTTCCCAGTCGTAAATGGAGTTCAATCACATGCAGTTTCTGGTCCTATGAGCAAGATTTGGTTTCTGGTAAGAAGAGTCACTATTGCGCTCCCATTGCCATACACAGTGCAAATAGCACTGGCGTCTGTTCCCAGCAAGTACAGTGTATTGGACTTAAGAGCAGCTACTGTTCTTGTCAGTTTCCTAAGCAGAGTTGAACTAGATATGGCCGTTGTGTATAGGAAGAACAGTTCTTTTGTTCTGAGCAAGCTCACTGTTCGGACCACATAGGAAACACAGTAGAGTTGAAAAGTGCTCTTTTCTCAAAAGCAGAGTGTGTTTCTTGTAAGGTGAGCTAGTGTTTGTTTCCCAGTCTGAAATTGAGTTGAATCCCATGCAGTTTCTGGTCCTACGAGCAAGAGTTGTTTTCTGGTAAGAAGAGTCACTATTGCGCTCCCATTGTCATACACAGTGCAAATAACACTGGCGTCTGTTCCCAGCATGTACAGTGTATTGTACTGAAGAGTAGCTACTTTTCTTGTCAGTTTCCTAATCAGAGTTGAACTAGATATGGCCCGTGTGTGTAGGAAGCACAGTTCTTTTGTTCTGAGCAAGCTCACTATTCAGGCCCTATAGGAAACACAGTAGAGTAGAAGAGTGCTCTTTACTCAAAAGCAGAGTGTGTTTCTTGTAAGGCGAGCTAGTGTTTATTTCCCAGTCCTAAATGGAGTTGAATCACATGCAGTTTCTCGTCCTATGAGCAAGAGTTGTTTTCTGGTAAGAAGAGTCACTATTGCGCTCCCATTGTCATACACAGGGCAAATAGCACTGGTGTCTGTTCCCAGTAAGTACAGTGTATGGAACTGAAGAGGATCTACTGTTCTTGTCAGTTTCCAAAGCAGAATTGAACTAGATATGGCCGTGTGTAGGAAGCACAGTTCTTTTGTTCTGAGCATGCTCACTGTTCTGGCCGTAAGGAAACACAGTAGAGTAGAAGAGTGCTCTTTTCTCAAAAGCAGAGTGTGTTTCTTGTAAGGCGAGCTAGCGTTTCTTTCCCAGTCCTAAATGGAGTTGAATCACATGCAGTTTTTGGTCCTACGAGCAAGAGTTGTTTTCTGATAAGGAAAGTCACTATTGCCCTCCCATTGCCACACACAGTGCAAATAGGTCTCGCGTCTGTTCCCATCAAGTACAGTGAATTGGACTGAAGAGGAGCTACTGTTCTTGTCAGTTTCCTAAGCAGAGTTGAACTATATATGGCCCATGTGTGTAGGAAGCACAGTTCTTTTGTTCTGAGCAAGCTCACTTTTCGGACCCCATAGGAAACACAGTAGAGTAGAAGAGTGCTCTTTTCTCTAAAGAAGAGTGTGTTTCTTGTAAGGCGAACTAGTGTTTGTTTCTCAGTACTAAATGGAGTTTAATCACATGCAGTTTCTGGTCCGATGAGCAAGAGTTTTTTCTGGTAAGAAGAGTCACTATTGCGCTCCCATTGTCATACACAGGGCAAATATCACTGGCGTCTGTTCCCAGCATGTGCAGTGTATTGGACTGAGAAGGATCTACTGTTCTTGTCAGTTTCCTAAGCAGAGTTGAACTAGATATGGCCCGTGTGTGTAGAGAGCACAGTTTTTTTGTTCTGAGCAAGGTCACTGTTCGAAACCATAGTAAACACGGTAGAGTAGAAGAGTGCTCTTTTCTCAAAAGCAGAGTGTGTTTCTTGTAAGGAGATCTAGCGTTTGTTTCCCAGTCCTAAATGGAGTTGAATCACATGCAGTTTTTGATCCTACGAGCAAGAGTTGTTTTCTGGTAAGGGAAGTCACTATTGCGCTCCCATTGACATACACAGTGCAAATAGCACTCGCATCTGTTCCCAGCAAGTGCAGTGTTTTGGACTTAAAAGGAGATACTGTTCTTTTCAGTTTCCTAAGCAGAGTTGAACTAGATATGGCCCCTGTGTGTAGGAAGCTCAGTTCTTTTGTTCTAAGCAAGCTCACTGTTCTGTCCCTATAGGAAACATAGTAGAGGATCAGAGTGATCCTTTCACAAATGCAGAGTGTGTTTCTTGTAAGGCGAGCTAGCGTTTGTTTCCCAGTCCTAAATGGAGTTGAATCACATGCAGTTTCTGGTCCTACGAGCAAGAGTTTTTTTCTGGTAAGAAGAATCACTATTGCGCTCTCATTGTCATACACAGGGCAAATAGCACTGGCTTCTGTTCCCAGCATGTACCGTGTTTTGGACTGAAGAGGAGCTACTGTTCTTGTCAGTTTCCTAAGCAGAGTTGAACCAGATATGGCCCGTGTGTGTAGGAAGCACAGTTCTTTTGTTCTGAGCAAGCTCACTATTCAGGCCCTATAGGAAACACAGTAGAGTAGAAGAGTGCTCTTTTCTCAAAAGCAGAGTGTGTTTTTTGTAAGGCGAGCTAGTGTTTATTTCCCAGTCCTAAATGGAGTTGAATCACATGCAGTTTCTCGTCCTATGAGCAAGAGTTGTTTTCTGGTAAGAAGAGTCACTATTGCACTCCCATTGTCATACACAGGGCAAATAGCACTGGCGTCTGTTCCCAGCAAGTACAGTGTATGGAACTGAAGAGGAGCTACTGTTCTTGTTAGTTTCCTAAGCAGAATTGACCTAGATATGGCCCCTGTGCAGGAAGCACAGTTCTTTTGATCTCAGCAAGCTCACTGTTTGGACCCCATAGGAAACACAGTAGAGTAGAAGAGTGCTCTTTTCTCAAAAGCAGAGTGTGTTTCTTGTAAGGCGAGCTAGTGTTTGTTTCCCAGTCCTAAATGGAGTTGAATCCCATGCAGTTTCTGGTCCTACAAGCAAGAGTTGTTTTCTGGTAAGAAGAGTCACTATTGCACTCCCATTGCCATGCACAGTGCAAATAGCACTCGCGTCTGTTCCCAACAATTACAGTTTATTAGAATGAAGAGGAGCTACTGTTCTTGTCAGTTTCCTAAGTAGAGTTAAACTAGATGTGGCCCGTGTGTGTAGAAAGCACAGTTTTTTTGTTCTGAGCAAGCTCACTGTTCGGTCCCAATAGGAAACAGAGTAGAGTAGAAGAGTGCTCTTTTCTCAAAAGCAGAGTATTTTTCTTGTAAGGCGAGCTAGTGTTTGTTTCCCAGTCAGACACAGAGTTGAATCCCATGCAGTTTCTGGTCCTAAGAGCAAGAGTTGTTTTCTGGTAAGAATAGTCACTATAGCGCTCCCATTGCCATACACAGTGTAAAGAGCACTCGCGTCTGCTCCCAGCAAGTACAGTGTATTGGACTGAAGAGGAGCTACTGATCTTGTCAGTTTCCTAAGCAGAGTTGAACTAGATGTGTCCCGTGTGTGTAGGAAGCACAGTTCTTTAGTTCTGAGCAAGCTCACTATTCTGGCCCTATAGGAAACACAGTAGAGTAGAAGAGTGCTCTTTTCTCATAAGCAGAGTGTGTTACTTGTAAGGGGAGCTAGCGTTTGTTTCCCGGTCCTAAATAAAGTTGAATCACATGCACTTTTTGGTCCTACGATCAAGAGTTGTTTTCTGGTTAGGAAAGTCACTACTGTGCTCCCTTAGCCATACACAGTGCAAATAGCACTCGCGTCTGTTCCCAGCAAGTACACTGTATTGGAAAGAAGAGGAGATACTGTTCTTCTCAGTTTCCTAACCAGAGTTGAACTAGATGTGGCCCGTGTGTGTAGGAAGCACAGTTCTTTTGTTTTGAGCAAGCTCACTGTTCTGGCCCTTTAGGAAAAACAGTAGAGTAGTAGAGTGCTATTTTCTCAAAAGCAGAGTGTGTTTCTTGTAAGGGGAGCTAGCATTTGTTTCCCAGTCCTAAATGCAGTTGAATCACATGCAGTTTTTGGTCCTACGAACAAGAGTTGTTTTCTGGTAAGAAGAGTCACTATTGCGCTCCAATTGCCATACACAGTGCAAATAGCACTCGTTTCTGTTCCCAGCAAGTACAGTGTGTTGGACTGAAGAGGAGCTACTGTTCTTGTCAGTTTCCTAAGCAGAGTTGAACTAGATATGGCCCGTGCGTGTAGGAAGCACAGTTCATTTGTTCTGAGCAAGCTCACTCTTCTGGCCCTATAGGAAACACAGTGGAGTAGAAGAGTGCTCTTTTCTCAAAAGCAGAGTGTGTTTCTTGTAAGGCGAGCTAGCATTTGTTTCCCAGTCCTAAATGGAGTTGAATCCCATGTAGTTTCTGGTCCTATGAGTAAGAGTTATTTTCTGGTAAGATGAGTCACTATTGTGCTTCCGATGCAATACACAGTGCAAATAGCAATCCCGTCTGTTCCCAGAAGGTACAGTGTATTGGAGAGAAGAGGATCTACTGTTCTTGTCACTTTCCTAAGCAGAGTTGAATGGATATGGTCCGTCTGTGTAGGAAGAACAGCTCTTTTGTTCTGAGCAATCTCACTGTTCGGTAACAATAGGAAACACAGTAGTGTAGAAGAGTGCTCTGTTCTCAAAAGCAGAGTGTGTTTCTTGTAAGGCTAGCTAGTGTTTGTTTCCCAGTCAGAAACGGAGTTGAATCACATGCAGTTTCTGGTCCTATGAGCAAGAGTTGTTTTCTGGTAAGAAGAATCACTATAGCTCCCCCATTGCCATACACAGTGCAAAAAGCACTCGCTTCTGCTTCCAGCAATTACACTGTATTGGACTGAAGAGGAACTACTGTTCTTTTCAGTTTCCTAAGCAGAGTTGAACTAGATGTGTCTCGTGTGTAGGAAGCACAGTTCGTTTGTTCTGAGCATGCTCACTGTTCTGGCCCTATTAGAAACACAGTAGAGTAGAAAAGTGCTCTTTTCTCAAAAGCAGAGTGTGTTTCTTGTAAGGCGAGCTAGCGTTTGTTTCCCAGTCCTACATGGAGTTGAATCACATGCAGTTTCTGGTCCTACAAGCAAGAGTTGTTTTCTGGTAAGAAGAGTCACTATTGTGCTCCCATTGCCATACACAGTGCAAATAGCTCTCGTGTCTGCTCCCAGCAAGTACAGTGTATTGGACTGAAGAGGAGCTACTATTCTTGTCAGTTTCCTAAGCAGAGTTGAACTACATATGCCCCGTATGTGTAGGAAGCACAGTTCTTTTGTTCTGAGCAAGCTCACTGTTCTGGTCCTATAGGAAACACAGTAGAGAAGAAGAGTGCTCTTTTCTCAAAAGTAGAGTGTGTTTCTTCTAAGGCGAGCTAGCATTTTTTTCCCAGTCCTAAATGAAGTTGAATCACATGCAGTTTCTTGTCCTATGAGCAAGAGTTTTTTTCTGGTAAGAAGAGTCACTATTGTGTTCCCATTGCAATACACAGTGCAAATAGCACTCAAGTATGTTCCCAGCAAGTACAGTGTATTGGACTGATGAGGACCTACTGTTCTTGTCAGTTTCCTAAGCAGAGTTGAACTAGATATGTCCCGTGTGTGTAGGAAGGACATTACTTTTGTTCTGAGCAAGCTCACTGTTCAGACTCCATAGGAAACACAGTAGAATAGAAGAGTGCTCTTTTCTCAAAAGCAGAGTGTGTTGCTTGTAAGGCTATCTAGTGTTTGTTTTCCAGTCAGAAACGGAGTTGAATCCCATGCAGTTTCTGGTCTTACAAGCAAGAGTTTTTTTCTGGTAAGAAGAGTCACTATTGCACTCCCATTGCCATACATAGTGCAAATAGCACTCGTGTCTGTTCCCAGCATATACAGTGTATTGGACTGAAGAGGAGCTACTGTTCTTGTCAGTTTCCTAAGCAGAGTTGAACTAGATATGGCCCGTGTGTGTGAAGCACAGTTCTTTTGTTCTGAGCAAGCTCACTTTTCAGACCACATAGGAAACACAGTAGAGTAGAAAAGTGATATTTTCTCAAAAGCAGAGTCTGTTTCTTGTAAGGTGAGCTAGCGTTTGTTTCCCAGTCCTAAATTGTGTTGAATCCCTTGCAGTTTCTGGTCCTATGAGCAAGAGTTGTTTTCTGGTAAGAAGAGTCACTATTGCGCTCCCATTGTCATACACAGGGCAAATAGCACATGCATCTGTTCCCAGCAAGTACAGTGTATCGGACTGAAGTGGAGCTACTGTTCTTGTCAGTTTCCTAAGCAGAGTTGAACTAGATATGGCCCGTGTGTGTAGGAAGCACAGTTCTTTTGTTCTGAGCAAGCTCACTGTTCTGGCCCTATAGGAAACACAGTAGAGTAGAAGAGTGCTCTTTTCTCAAAAGCAGAGTGTGTTTCTTGTAAGGCGAGCTAGCGTTTGTTTCCCAGTCCTAAGTGGAGTTGAATCCCATGCAGTTTCTGGTCCTATGAGTAAGAGTTGTTTTCTGGTAAGAAGAGTCACTATTGTGCTCACATTGCCATACACAGTGAAAATAGCACTGGCGTCTGCTCCCAGCAAGTACAGTGTATTGGACTGAAGAGGATGTACTGTTTTTGTCAGTTTCCTAAGCAGAGTTGAACTAGATATGGCCGTGTGTGTAGGAAGCACAGTTCTTTTATACTGAGCAAGCTCACAGTTCTGGTCTTATAGGAAACACAGTAGAGTAGAAGAGTGCTCTTTTCTCAAAAGCAGAGTGTGTTTCTTGTAAGGCTAGGTAGTGTTTGTTTCCCAGTCCTAAATGGAGTTGAATCCCAATGCAGTTTCTGGTCCTACGAGCAAGAGTTTTTTTCTGGTAAGAAGAGTCACTATTGCGCTCCCATTGTCATACACAGGGCAAATAGCTCTGGCGTCTTTATCCCAGCGTGTACAGTGTATAGGACAGAAGAGGAGCTACTGTTCTTGTCAGTTTCCTAAGCAGAGTTGAACTAGATATGGCCCGTGTGTGTAGGAAGCACAGTTCTTTTGTTCTGAGCAAGCACACTGTTCTGGCCCTATAGGAAACACAGTAGAGTAGAAGAGTGCTCTTTTCTCAAAAGCAGAGTGTGTTTCTTGTAAGGCAAGCTAGCGTTTGTTTCCCAGTCCTAAATGGAGTTGAATCCCATGCAGTTTCTGGTCCTACGAGCAAGAGTTGTGTTCTGGTAAAAAGAGACACTATTGTGCTTTCATTGCCATACACAGTGCAAATAGCACTCGCGTCTGTTCCCAGCAAGTACAGTGTATTGTACAGTAGAGGAGCTACTGTTCTTGTCAGTTTCCTAAGCAGAGTTTAACTAGAAATGGCCCGTGTGTGTAGGAAGCACAGTTCTTTTGTTCTGAGCAAGCTCACTGTTCGGACCCCATAGGAAACACAGTAGAGTAGAAGAGTGCTCTTTTCTCAAAAGCAGAGTGGGTTTCTTCTAAGGCAATCTAGCTTTTGTTTCACAGTCTTAAAAGGAGTTGAATCACATGCAGTTTCTGGTCCTACAGGCAAGAGTTGTTTTCTGGTAAGAAGAGTCACTATTGAGCTCCCATTGTCATACACAGTGCAAATAGCTCTCGCCTCTGCTCCCAGCAAGAACATTGTATTGGACAGAAGAGGAGCTATTGTTCTTGTCAGTTTCCTAAGCAGAGTTGAACTACATATGGCCCGTATGTGTAGGAAGCACAGTTCTTTTGTTTCAAGCAAGCTCACTCTTCTGGTCCTAAGGGAAACACAGTAGAGTAGAAGAGTGCTCTTTTCTCAAAAGTAGATTGTGTTTCTTGTAAGGCGAGCGAGCCTTTGTTTCCCAGTCCTAAGTGTAGTTGAATCACATGTAGTTTCTGGTCCTACGAGCAAGAGTTGTTTTCTGGTAAGAAGAGTCACAATTGTGCTCCCATTGCCTTACACAGTGCAAATAGCCCTCGCGTCTGCTCCCAGCAAGTACAGTGTATTGGACTGAAGAGGAGATACTGTTCTTGTCAGTTTCCTAAGCAGAATTGAACCAGATATGGCCGTGTGTGTAGGAAGCACAGTTCTTTTGTTCTGAGCAAGCGCACTGTTCTGGCCCTATAGGAAACACAGTAGAGTAGAAGAGACTCTTTTCTCAAAAGCAGAGTGTGTTTCTTGTAAGGCAACTAGCATTTGTTTCCCAGTCCTAAATGGAGTTGAATCACATGCAGTTTCTGGTCCTACGAGCAAGAGTTGTGTTCTGGTAAAAAGAGACACTATTGTGCTTTCATTGCCATACACAGTGCAAATAGCACTCGCGTCTGTTCCCAGCCAAGTACAGTGTATTGTGCAGTAGAGGAGCTACTGTTCTTGTCAGTTTCCTAAGCAGAGTTTAACTAGAAATGGCACGTGTGTGTAGGAAGCACAGTTCATTTGTTCTGTGCAAGCTCACTGTTCGGACCCCATAGGAAACACAGTAGAGTAGAAGAGTGCTCTTTTCTCAAAAGCAGAGTGGGTTTCTTCTAAGGCAAGCTAGCTTTTGTTTCACAGTCCTAAAAGGAGTTGAATCACATGCAGTTTCTGGTCCTACAGGCAAGAATTGTTTTCTGGTAAGAAGAGTCACTATTGAGCTCCCATTGTCATACACAGTGCAAATAGCTCTCGCCTCTGCTCCCAGCAAGAACATTGTATTGGACAGAAGAGGAGCTATTGTTCTTGTCAGTTTCCTAAGCAGAGTTGAACTACATATGGCCCGTATGTGTAGGAAGCACAGTTCTTTTGTTCTGAGCAAGCTCACTGTTCTGGTCCTAAGGGAAACACAGTAGAGTAGAAGAGTGCTCTTTTCTCAAAAGTAGATTGTGTTTCTTGTAAGGCGAGCGAGCCTTTGTTTCCCAGTCCTAAGTGGAGTTGAATCACATGTAGTTTCTGGTCCTACGAGCAAGAGTTGTTTTCTGGTAAGAAGAGTCACTATTGTGCTCCCTTTGCCTTACACAGTGCAAATAGCCCTCGCGTCTGCTCCCAGCAAGTACAGTGTATTGGACTGAAGAGGAGATACTGTTCTTGTCAGGTTCCTAAGCAGAGTTGAACTAGATATGCCCGTGTGTGTAGGAAGTACACTTCTTTTGTTCTGAGCAAGCTCACTTTTCGGGCCCTATAGGAAAAACAGTAGAGTAGAAGAGTGCTCTTTTCTCAAAAGCAGAGTGGGTTTCTTCTAAGGCAAGCTAGCTTTTGTTTCCCAGTCCTAAATGGAGTTGAATCCCATGCAGTTTCTGGTCCTACAAGCAAGAGTTTTTTTCTGGTAAGAAGAGTCACTATTGAGCTCCCATTGTCATACACAGTGCAAATAGCACTCGCGTCTGTTCCCAGTATGTACAGCATATTGGACTGAAGAGGAGCTACTGTTCTTGTCAGTTTCCTAAGTAGAGTTGAACTAGATATGGCCCGTGTGTGTATGAAATACATTTCTTTTGTTTTGAGCAAGCTCACTGTTCAGACTCCATAGGAAACACAGTAGAGTAGAAGAGTGCTATTTTCTCAAAAGCAGAGTGTCTTTCTTGTAAGGCTAGCTAGTGTTTGTTTCCCAGTGAGAAACGGAGTTGAATCCCATGCAGTTTCTGGTCCTACAAGCAAGAGTTGTTTTCTGGTAAGAAGAGTCACTATTGCGCTCCCATTGCCATACACAGGGCAAATAGCACTCGCGTCTGCTCCAAGCAAGTACAGTGTATTGGACTGAAGAGGATCTACTGTTCTTGTCAGTTTCCGAAGCAGAGTTGAACTAGATATGGCCCGTGTGTGTAGGAAGCACAGTTCTTTTCTTCTGAGCAAGCTCACTGTTCTGGCCCCATAGGAAACACAAAAGAGTAGAAGAGTGCTCTTTTCTCAAAAGCAGAGTGTGTTTCTTGTAAAGCGAGCTAGCGTTTGTTTCCCAGTCCTAAATGGAGGTGAATCACATGCAGTTTCTGGTCCTATGAGCAAGAGTTGTTTTCTGGTAAGAAGACTCACTATTGTGCTACCTTTGCCATACACAGTGCAAAGAGCACTCGCCTCTGTTCCCAGCAAGTACAGTGTATTGGACAGAAGAGGAGCTACTGTTCTTGTCAGTTTCCTAAGCAGAGTTGAACTAGATATGGCCCGTGTGTGTGAAGCACAGTTCTTTTGTTCTGAGCAAGCTCACTTTTCAGACCTCATAGGAAACACAGTAGAGTAGAAGAGTGCTGTTTTCTCAAAAGCAGAGTCTCTTTCTTGTAAGGTGAGCTAGCGTTTGTTTCGCAGTCCTAAATGGTGTTGAATCCCTTGCAGTTTCTGGTCCTACGAGCCAGAGTTGTTTTCTGGTAAGAAGAGTCACTATTGCGCTCCCATTGTCATACACAGGGCAAATAGCACATGTGTCTGTTCCCAGCAAGTACAGTGTATCGGACTGAAGTGGAGCTACTGTTCTTGTCAGTTTCATAAGCAGAGTTGAACTAGATATGGCCCGTGTGTGTAGGAAGCACAGTTCTTTTGTTCTGAGCAAGCTCACTGTTCTGGCCCTATAGGGAAACACAGTAGAGTAGAAGTGTGGTCTTTTCTCAAAAGCAGAGTGTGTTTCTTGTAAGGCGAGCTAGCGTTTGTTTCCCAGTCCTAAGTGGAAATGAATCCCATGCAGTTTCTGGTCCTACGAGTAAGAGTTGTTTTCTGGTAAGAAGAGTCACTATTGTGCTCACATTGCCATACACAGTGCAAATAGCACTGGCGTCTTCTCCCAGCAAGTACAGTGTATTGGACTGAAGAGGAGCTGCTGTTCTTGTCAGTTTCCTAAGCAGAGTTGAACTAGATATGGCCCGTGTGTGTAGGAAGCACAGTTCTTTTATTCTGAGCAAGCTCACAGTACTGGTCCTATAGGAAACACAGTAGAGTAGAAGTGTGCTCTTTTCTCAGAAGCAGAGTGTGTTTCTTGTAAGGCTAGCTAGTGTTTGTTTCCCAGTCCTAAATGGAGTTGAATCCCAATGCTGTTTCTGGTCCTATGAGCAAGAGTTTTTTTCAGGTAAGAAGAGTCACTATTGCGCTCCCATTGTCATACACAGGGCAAATAGCTCTGGCGTCTTTTCCCAGCGTGTACAGTGTATAGGACAGAAGAGGAGCTACTGTTCTTGTCAGTTTCCTAAGCAGAGTTGAACTAGATATGGCCCGTGTGTGTAGGAAGCACAGTTATTTTGTTCTGAGCAAGCGCACTGTTCTGGCCCTATAGGAAACACAGTAGAGTAGACGAGTGCTCTTTTCTCAAAAGCAGAGTGTGTATCTTGAAAGGCGAGCTAGCGTTTTTTTCCCAGTCCTAAATGGAGTTGAATCACATGCAGTTTCTGGTCCTACGAGCAAGAGTTGTGTTCTGGTAAAAAGAGACACTATTGTGCTTTCATTGCCATACACAGTGCAAATAGCACTCGCGTCTGTTCCCAGCCAAGTACAGTGTATTGTACAGTAGAGGAGCTACTGTTCTTGTCAGTTTCCTAAGCAGAATTGAACCAGATATGGCCGTGTGTGTAGGAAGCACAGTTCTTTTGTTCTGAACAAGCGCACTGTTCTGGCCCTATAGGAAACACAGTAGAGTAGAAGAGTGCTCTTTTCTCAAAAGCAGAGTGTGTTTCTTGTAAGGCAACTAGCATTTGTTTCCCAGTCCTAAATGGAGTTGAATCACATGCAGTTTCTGGTCCTATGAGCAAGAGTTGTGTTCTGGTAAAAAGAGACACTATTGTGCCTTCATTGCCTTACACAGTGCAAATAGCACTCGCGTCTGTTCCCAGCCAAGTACAGTGTATTGTACAGTAGAGGAGCTACTGTTCTTGTCAGTTTCCTAAGCAGAGTTTAACTAGAAATGGCACGTGTGTGTAGGAAGCACAGTTCATTTGTTCTGTGCAAGCTCACTGTTCGGACCCCATAGGAAACACAGTAGAGTAGAAGAGTGCTCTTTTCTCAAAAGCAGAGTGGGTTTATTCTAAGGCAAGCTAGCTTTTGTTTCACAGTCCTAAAAGGAGTTGAATCACATGCAGTTTCTGGTCCTACAGGCAAGAGTTGTTTTCTGGTAAGAAGAGTCACTATTGAGCTCCCATTGTCATACACAGTGCAAATAGCTCTCGCCTCTGCTCCCAGCAAGAACATTGTATTGGACAGAAGAGGAGCTATTGTTCTTGTCAGTTTCCTAAGCAGAGTTGAACTACATATGGCCCGTATGTGTAGGAAGCACAGTTCTTTTGTTCTGAGCAAGCTCACTGTTCTGGTCCTAAGGGAAACACAGTAGAGTAGAAGAGTGCTCTTTTCTCAAAAGCAGAGTGTGTTTCTTGTAAGGCGAGCTAGCGTTTGTTTCCCAGTCCTAAGTGGAGTTGAATCCCATGCAGTTTCTGGTCCTATGAGTAAGAGTTGTTTTCTGGTAAGAAGAGTCACTATTGTGCTCACATTGCCATACACAGTGAAAATAGCACTGGCGTCTGCTCCCAGCAAGTACAGTGTATTGGACTGAAGAGGATGTACTGTTTTTGTCAGTTTCCTAAGCAGAGTTGAACTAGATATGGCCGTGTGTGTAGGAAGCACAGTTCTTTTATACTGAGCAAGCTCACAGTTCTGGTCTTATAGGAAACACAGTAGAGTAGAAGAGTGCTCTTTTCTCAAAAGCAGAGTGTGTTTCTTGTAAGGCTAGGTAGTGTTTGTTTCCCAGTCCTAAATGGAGTTGAATCCCAATGCAGTTTCTGGTCCTACGAGCAAGAGTTTTTTTCTGGTAAGAAGAGTCACTATTGCGCTCCCATTGTCATACACAGGGCAAATAGCTCTGGCGTCTTTATCCCAGCGTGTACAGTGTATAGGACAGAAGAGGAGCTACTGTTCTTGTCAGTTTCCTAAGCAGAGTTGAACTAGATATGGCCCGTGTGTGTAGGAAGCACAGTTCTTTTGTTCTGAGCAAGCACACTGTTCTGGCCCTATAGGAAACACAGTAGAGTAGAAGAGTGCTCTTTTCTCAAAAGCAGAGTGTGTTTCTTGTAAGGCAAGCTAGCGTTTGTTTCCCAGTCCTAAATGGAGTTGAATCCCATGCAGTTTCTGGTCCTACGAGCAAGAGTTGTGTTCTGGTAAAAAGAGACACTATTGTGCTTTCATTGCCATACACAGTGCAAATAGCACTCGCGTCTGTTCCCAGCAAGTACAGTGTATTGTACAGTAGAGGAGCTACTGTTCTTGTCAGTTTCCTAAGCAGAGTTTAACTAGAAATGGCCCGTGTGTGTAGGAAGCACAGTTCTTTTGTTCTGAGCAAGCTCACTGTTCGGACCCCATAGGAAACACAGTAGAGTAGAAGAGTGCTCTTTTCTCAAAAGCAGAGTGGGTTTCTTCTAAGGCAATCTAGCTTTTGTTTCACAGTCTTAAAAGGAGTTGAATCACATGCAGTTTCTGGTCCTACAGGCAAGAGTTGTTTTCTGGTAAGAAGAGTCACTATTGAGCTCCCATTGTCATACACAGTGCAAATAGCTCTCGCCTCTGCTCCCAGCAAGAACATTGTATTGGACAGAAGAGGAGCTATTGTTCTTGTCAGTTTCCTAAGCAGAGTTGAACTACATATGGCCCGTATGTGTAGGAAGCACAGTTCTTTTGTTTCAAGCAAGCTCACTCTTCTGGTCCTAAGGGAAACACAGTAGAGTAGAAGAGTGCTCTTTTCTCAAAAGTAGATTGTGTTTCTTGTAAGGCGAGCGAGCCTTTGTTTCCCAGTCCTAAGTGTAGTTGAATCACATGTAGTTTCTGGTCCTACGAGCAAGAGTTGTTTTCTGGTAAGAAGAGTCACAATTGTGCTCCCATTGCCTTACACAGTGCAAATAGCCCTCGCGTCTGCTCCCAGCAAGTACAGTGTATTGGACTGAAGAGGAGATACTGTTCTTGTCAGTTTCCTAAGCAGAATTGAACCAGATATGGCCGTGTGTGTAGGAAGCACAGTTCTTTTGTTCTGAGCAAGCGCACTGTTCTGGCCCTATAGGAAACACAGTAGAGTAGAAGAGACTCTTTTCTCAAAAGCAGAGTGTGTTTCTTGTAAGGCAACTAGCATTTGTTTCCCAGTCCTAAATGGAGTTGAATCACATGCAGTTTCTGGTCCTACGAGCAAGAGTTGTGTTCTGGTAAAAAGAGACACTATTGTGCTTTCATTGCCATAAACAGTGCAAATAGCACTCGCGTCTGTTCCCAGCCAAGTACAGTGTATTGTGCAGTAGAGGAGCTACTGTTCTTGTCAGTTTCCTAAGCAGAGTTTAACTAGAAATGGCACGTGTGTGTAGGAAGCACAGTTCATTTGTTCTGTGCAAGCTCACTGTTCGGACCCCATAGGAAACACAGTAGAGTAGAAGAGTGCTCTTTTCTCAAAAGCAGAGTGGGTTTCTTCTAAGGCAAGCTAGCTTTTGTTTCACAGTCCTAAAAGGAGTTGAATCACATGCAGTTTCTGGTCCTACAGGCAAGAATTGTTTTCTGGTAAGAAGAGTCACTATTGAGCTCCCATTGTCATACACAGTGCAAATAGCTCTCGCCTCTGCTCCCAGCAAGAACATTGTATTGGACAGAAGAGGAGCTATTGTTCTTGTCAGTTTCCTAAGCAGAGTTGAACTACATATGGCCCGTATGTGTAGGAAGCACAGTTCTTTTGTTCTGAGCAAGCTCACTGTTCTGGTCCTAAGGGAAACACAGTAGAGTAGAAGAGTGCTCTTTTCTCAAAAGTAGATTGTGTTTCTTGTAAGGCGAGCGAGCCTTTGTTTCCCAGTCCTAAGTGGAGTTGAATCACATGTAGTTTC
>NW_026736951.1:0-54626 GCF_949786415.1 Peromyscus eremicus | reverse complement strand
AGTGTGTTTCTTGTAAGGCGAGCTAGAGTTTGTTTCCCAGTCCTAAATGGAGTTGAGTCACATGCAGTTTTTTGTCCTACGAGCAACAGTTGTTTTCTGGTAAGACGAGTCACTATTGTGCTCCAATTGCCATACACTGTACAAAGAGCACTCGCGTCTCTTCCCAGCAAGTACAGTGTATTGGACTGAAGAGGAGCTACTGTTCTTGTCAGGTTCCTAAGCAGAGTTAAACTAGATATGGTCCATGTGTGTAGGAAGCACAGTTGTTTTGTTCTGAACAAGCTCACTGTTTGGACACCATAGGAAACACAGTAGAGTAGAAGAGTGCTCTTTTCTCAAAAGCAGAGTGTGTTTCTTGTAAGGCGAGCTAGCGTTTGTTTCCCAGTCCTAAATGGAGTTGAATCCCATGCAGTTTCTGGTCCTATGAGCAAGAGTTGTTTTCTGGTAAGAAGAGTCACTATTGCGCTGCCATTGCCGTACACAGGACAAATAGCACTGTTGTCTGTTCCCAGCAGTACAGTGTATTGGACTTAAGAGGATCTACTGTTCTTGTCAGGTTCCTAAGCAGAATTGAACTAGGTATGGCCGTGTGTGTAGGAAGCACAGTTCTTTTGTTCTGAGCAAGCTCACTGTTCGGACCTCATAGGAAACACAGTAGAGTAGAAGAGTGCTCTTTTCTCTAGAGCAGATTGTGTTTCTTGTAAGGCGAGCTAGCGTTTGTTTCCTAGTCCTAAATGGAGTTCAATCACAGGCAGTTTCCGGTCCTATGAGCAAGAGTTGTTTTTTGGTAAGGAAAGTCACTATTGTGCTCCCATTGCCATACGCAGTGCAAATAGCACTCGCGTCTGTTCCCAGCAAGTACAGTGTATTGGACTGAATAGGAGCTACTGTTCTTGTCAGTTTCCTAAGCAGAGTTGAACTAGATATGGTCGGTGTGTGTAGGAAGCACAGTTCTTTTGTTCTGAGCAAGCTCACTGTTTGGACCCCAGAGGAAACACAGTAGAGTAGAAGAGTGCTCTTTTTTCAAAAGCAGAGCGTGTTTCTTGTAAGGAGAGCTAGCGTTTGTTTCACAATCCTAAATGGAGTTGAATCGCATGCAGTTTCTGGTTCTACGAGGAAGAGTTGTTTTCTGGTAAGAAGAGTCAATATTGTGCTGCCATTGCCCTACACAGGACAAATATCACTGGAGTCTGTTCCCAGCAAGTACAGTGTATTGGACTGAAGAGGAGCTACTGTTCTTGTCAGGTTCCTAAGCAGAATTGAACTAGATATGGCCGTGTGTGTAGGAAGCACAGTTCTTTTGTTCTGAGCAAGTTCACTGTTCGGACCTCTTAGGAAACACAGTAGAGTAGAAGAGTGCTCTTTTCTCTAAAGCAGAGTGTGTTTCTTGTAAGGCGAGCTAGCGTTTGTTTCCCAGTCCTAAATGGAGTTGAATCACATGCAGTTTCTGGTCCTACAAGCAAGAGTTGTTTTTTGGTAAGAAGAGTCACTGTTGCGCTGCCATTGCCATACAAAGGACAAATAGCACTGGCGTCTGTTCCCAGCAAGTACAGTGTATTGGACGGAAGAGGATCTACTGTTCTTGTCAGGTTCCTTAGCAGAATTGAACTAGATATGGCCGTGTGTGTAGGAAGCACAGTTCTTTTGTTCTGAGCAAGCTCACTGTTCTGGCCCTATAAGAAACACAGTAGAGTAGAAGAGTGCTCTTTTCTCAAAAGCAGAGTGTGTTTCTTGTAAGGCGAGCTAGAGTTTGTTTCCCAGTCCTAAATGGAGTTGAGTCACATGCAGTTTTTTGTCCTATGAGCAAGAGTTGTTTTCTGGTAAGACGAGTCACTATTGTGCTCCAATTGCCATACACAGTGCAAAAAGCACTCGCGTCTCTTCCCCGCAAGTACGGTGTATTAGACTGAAGAGGATCTACTGTTCTTGTCAGTTTCCTAAGCAGAGTTGAAATAGATATGGCGCGTGTGTCTAGGAAGCACAGTTCTTTTGTTCTGAGCAAGCTCACTGTTCGGACCCCATAGGAAACACAGTAGAGTAGAAGAGTGCTCTTTTCTCAAAAGCAGAGTGTGTTTCATGTAAGGCGAGCTAGCATTTGTTTCCCTGTCCTAAATGGAGTTGAATCACATGCAGTTTCTGGTCCTACAAGCAAGAGTTGTTTTCTGGTAAGGAAAGTCACTATTGTGCTCCCATTGCCACACACAGTGCAAATAGCACTCGTGTCTGTTCTCAGCAAGTACAGTATATCGGACTGAAGAGGAGCTACTGTTCTTGTCAGTTTCCTAAGCAGAGTTGAACTAGATATGGTCCGTGTGTAGGAAGCACAGTTCTTTTGTTTGGAGCATGCTCACTGTTCTGGCCCTATAGGAAACACAGTAGAGTAGAAGGGTGCTCTTTTCTCTAAAGCAGAGTGTGTTTCTTGTAAGGCGAGCTAGTGTTTGTTTCCCATTCCTAAATGGCGTTGAATCACATGCAGTTTCTGGTCCTATGAGCAAGAGTTGCTTTATGGTAAGAAGAGTCACTATTTGGCTGGCATTGCCATTCACAGGACGAATAGCACTGGCGTCTGTTCCCAGCAATTACAGTGTATTGGACTGAAGAGGATCTACTCTTCTTGTCAGGTTCCTAAGCAGAACTGAACTAGATATGGCCGTGTGTGTAGGAAGCACAGTTCTTTGTTCTGAGCAAGCTCACTGTTCGGACCCCATAGGAAACACAGTAGAGTAGAAGAGTGCTCTTTTCTCAAAAGCAGAGTGTGTTTCTTGTAAGTCGAGCTAGCGTTTGTTTCCCAGTCCTAAATGGAGTTGAGTCACATGCAGTTTTTTGTCCTACGAGCAAGAGTTGTTTTCTGGTAAGGCGAGTCACTATTGTGCTCCAAATGCCATACACAGAGCAAATAGCACTCGCGTCTCTTCCCCGCAAGTACAGTGTATTGGACTGAAGAGGAGCTACTGTTCTTGTCAGTTTCCTAAGCAGAGTTGAACTAGATATGGTCCATGTGTGTAGGAAGCACAGTTCTTTTGTTTTGAGCAAGCTCCCTGTTCGGACACCATAGGAAACACAGTATAGTAGAAGAGTGCTCTTTTCTCAAAAACAGAGTGTGTTTCATGTAAGGCGAGCTAGCATTTGTTTCCCAGACCTAAATGAAGTTGAATCACATGCAGTTTCTGGTACTACGAGCAAGAGTTGTTTTCTGGTAAAGAAAGTCACTATTGCGCTTCCATTGCCATACACAGTGCAAATAGCACTCGCGTCTGTTCCCAGCAAGTACAGTGTATCGGACTGAAGAGGAGCTACTGTTCTTGTCAGTTTCCTAAGCAGAGTTGAACTAGATATGGCCCGTGTGTGTAGGAAGCACAGTTCTTATGTTCTGAGCAAGCTCACTGTTCTGGCACTATAGGAAACACTGTAGAGTAGAAGAGTGCTCTTTTCTCAAAAGCAGAGTGTGTTTTTGTAAGGCAAGCTAGCGTTTGTTTTCCAGTCCTAAATGGAGTTGAGTCACATGCAGTTTTTTGTCCTACGAGCAAGAGTTGTTTTCTGGTAAGGCGAGTCACTATTGTGCTCCAATTGCCATACAGAGTGCAAATAGCACTCGCGTCTCTTCCCCGCAAGTACAATATATTGGACTGAAGAGGAGCTACTGTTCTTGTCAGTTTCCTAAGCAGAGTTGAACTAGATTGGCCCGTGTGTGTAGGAAGCACAGTTCTTTTGTTCTGAGCAAGCTCACTGTTTGGACCCCATAGGAAACACAATAGAGTAGAAGAGTGCTCTTTTCTCTAAAGCAGATTGTGTTTCTTGTAAGGCGAGCTAGCGTTTGTTTCCCAGTCCTAAATGGAGTGGAATCACATGCAGTTTCTGGTCCTACGAGCAAGAGTTGTTTTCTGGTAAGGAAAGTCACTATTGCGCTCCCATTGCAATACACAGTGCAAATAGCACTCGCGTCTGTTCCCAGCAAGTACAATGTATTGAACTGAAGAGGATCTACTGTTCTTGTCAGTTTCCTAAGCAGAGTTGAAATAGATATGGCCCGTGTGTGTAGGAAGCACAGATCTTTTGTTCTGAGCAAGCTCACTGTTCTGGCCCTATAGGAAACACAGTAGAGTAGAAGAGTGCTCTTTTCTCTAAAGCAGAGTGTGTTTCTTGTAAGGGGAGATAGCGTTTGTTTCCCTGTCCTAAATGGAGTTGAATCACATGCAGTTTCTGGTCCTACGAGCAAGAGTTGTTTTATGGTAAGAATAGTCACTATTGCGCTGCCATTGCCATACACAGGACAAATAGCACTGGCGTCTGTTCCCAGCAAGTACAGTGTATTGGACTGAAGAGGAGCTATTGTTCTTGTCAGGTTCCTAAGCAGAGTTGAACTAGATATGGTCCATGTGTGTAGGAAGCACAGTTGTTTTGTTCTGAGCAAGCTCACTGTTTGGAAGCATTGGAAACACAGTAGAGTAGAAGAGTGCTCTTTTCTCAAAAGCAGAGTGTGTTTCTTCTAAGACGAGCTAGCATTTGTTTCCAAGTCCCAAATGGATTTGAATCCCATGCAGTTTCTGGTCCTACGAGCAAGAGTTGTTTTCTGGTAAGAAGAGTCACTATTGCGCTGCCATTTCCGTACACAGGACAAATAGCACTGTTATCTGTTCCCAGCAGTACAGTGTATTGGACTTAAGAGGATCTACTGTTCTTGTCAGGTTCCTAAGCAGAATTGAACTAGGTATGGCGGTGTGTGTAGGAAGCACGGATTTTTTGTTCTGAGCAAGCTCACTGTTCGGACCTCATAGGAAACACAGTAGAGTAGAAGAGTGCTCTTTTCTCTAAAGCAGATTGTGTTTCTTGTAAGGCGAGCTAGCGTTTGTTTCCTAGTCCTAAATGGAGTTCAATCACAGGCAGTTTCCGGTCCTATGGGCAAGAGTTGTTTTTTGGTAAGGAAAGTCACTATTGTGCTCCCATTGCCATACACAGTGCAAATAGCACTGGCGTCTGTTCCCAGAAAGTACAGTGTATTGGACTGAATAGGAGCTACTGTTCTTGTCAGTTTCCTAAGCAGAGTTGAACTAGATATGGTCGGTGTGTGTAGGAAGCACAGTTCTTTTGTTCTGAGCAAGCTCACTGTTTGGACCCCATAGGAAACACAGTAGAGTAGAAGAGTGCTCTTTTTTCAAAAGCAGAGCGTGTTTCTTGTAAGGAGAGCTAGCATTTGTTTCACAATCCTAAATGGAGTTGAATCCCATGCAGTTTCTGGTCGTACGAGCAAGAGTTGTTTTCTGGTAAGAAGAGTCAATATTGCGCTGCCATTGCCCTACACAGGACAAATATCACTGGAGTCTGTTCCCAGCAAATACAGTGTATTGGACTGAAGAGGAGCTACTGTTCTTGTCAGTTTCCTAAGCAGAATTGAACTAGATATGGCCGTGTGTGTAGGAAGCACAGTTCTTTTGTTCTGAGCAAATTCACTGTTCGGACCTCTTAGGAAACACAGTAGAGTAGAAGAGTGCTCTTTTCTCTAAAGCAGAGTGTGTTTCTTGTAAGGCGAGCTAGCGTTTGTTTCCCAGTCCTAAATGGAGATGAATCACATGCAGTTTCTGGTCCTACAAGCAAGAGTTGTTTTTTGGTAAGAAGAGTCACTATTGCGCTGCCATTGCCATACAAAGGACAAATAGCACTGGCGTCTGTTCCCAGCAAGTACAGTGTATTGGACGGAAGAGGATCTACTGTTCTTGTCAGGTTCCTTAGCAGAATTGAACTAGATATGGCCGTGTGTGTAGGAAGCACAGTTCTTTTGTTCTGAGCAAGCTCACTATTCTGGCCCTACAGGAAACACAGTAGAGTAGAAGAGTGCTCTTTTCTCTAAAGCAGAGTGTGTTTCTTGTAAGGCGAGCTAGAGTTTGTTTCCCAGTCCTAAATGGAGTTGAGTCACAGGCAGTTTTTTGTCCTACAAGCAACAGTTGTTTTCTGGTAAGACGAGTCACTATTGTGCTCCAATTGCCATACACTGTACAAATAGTACTCGCGTCTCTTCCCAGCAAGTACAGTGTATTGGACTGAAGAGGAGCTACTGTTCTTGTCAGGTTCCTAAGCAGAGTTGAACTAGATATGGTCCATGTGTGTAGGAAGCACAGTTGTTTTGTTCTGAGCAAGCTCACTGTTTGGACACCATAGGAAACACAGTAGAGTAGAAGAGTGTTCTTTTCTCAAAAGCAGAGTGTGTTTCTTGTAAGGCGAGCTAGCGTTTGTTTCCCAGTCCTAAATGGAGTTGAATCCCATGCAGTTTCTGGTCCTATGAGCAAGAGTTGTTTTCTCGTAAGAAGAGTCACTATTGCGCTGCCATTGCCATACACAGGACAAATAGCACTGTTGTCTGTTCCCAGCAGTACAGTGTATTGGACTTAAGAGGATCTACTGTTCTTGTCAGGTTCCTAAGCAGAATTGAACTAGGTATGGCGGTGTGTGTAGGAAGCACGGATTTTTTGTTCTGAGCAAGCTCACTGTTCGGACCTCATAGGAAACACAGTAGAGTAGAAGAGTGCTCTTTTCTCTAAAGCAGATTGTGTTTCTTGTAAGGCGAGCTAGCGTTTGTTTCCTAGTCCTAAATCGAGTTCAATCACAGGCAGTTTCCGGTCCTATGAGCAAGAGTTGTTTTTGGTAAGGAAAGTCACTATTGTGCTCCCATTGCCATACACAGTGCAAATAGCACTGGCGTCTGTTCCCAGCAAGTACAGTGTATTGGACTGAATAGGAGCTACTGTTCTTGTCAGTTTCCTAAGCAGAGTTGAACTAGATATGGTCGGTGTGTGTAGGAAGCACAGTTCTTTTGTTCTGAGCAAGCTCACTGTTTGGACCCCATAGAAAACACAGTAGAGTAGAAGAGTGCTCTTTTTTCAAAAGCAGAGTGTGTTTCTTGTAAGGAGAGCTAGCGTTTGTTTCACAATCCTAAATGGAGTTGAATCCCATGCAGTTTCTGGTCGTACGAGCAAGAGTTGTTTTCTGGTAAGAAGAGTCAATATTGCGCTGCCATTGTCCTACACAGGAGAAATATCACTGGAGTCTGTTCCCAGCAAGTACAGTGTATTGGACTGAAGAGGAGCTACTGTTCTTGTCAGGTTCCTAAGCAGAACTGAACTAGATATGGCCGTGTGTGTAGGAAGCACAGTTCTTTTGTTCTGAGCAAGTTCACTGTTGGGACCTTTTAGGAAACACAGTAGAGTAGAAGAGTGCTCCTTTTTCTAAAGCAGAGTGTGTTTCTTGTAAGGCGAGCTAGCGTTTGTTTCCCAGTCCTAAATGGAGTTGAATCACATGCAGTTTCTGGTCCTACAAGCAAGTTGTTTTCTGGTAAGAAGAGTCACTATTGCGCTGCCATTGCCATACACAGGACAAATAGCACTGTTGTCTTTTCCCAGCAAGTACAGTGTATTGGATGGAAGAGGATCTACTGTTCTTGTCAGGTTCCTAAGCAGACTTGAACTAGATAGGGCCGTGTGTGTAGGAAGCACAGTTTTTTTGTTCTGAGCAAGCTCACTGTTCGGAACCCATAGGAAGCACAGTAGAGTAGAAGAGTGCTCTTTTCTCAAAAGCAGAGTGTGTTTCTTGTAAGGCGAGCTAGCGTTTGTTTCCCAGTCCTAAATGGAGTTGAGTCACATGCAGTTTTTTGTCCTACGAGCAAGAGTTGTTTTCTGGTAAGACGAGTCACTATTGTGCTCCAATAGCCATACACAGTGCAAATAGCACTCGCGTCTGTTTTCCGCAAGTACGGTGTATTGGACTGAAGAGGAGCTACTGTTCTTGTCAGTTTCCTAAGCAGAGTTGAACTAGATATGGCCCGTGTGTGTAGGAAGCACAGTTCTTTTGTTCTGAGCAAGCTCACTATTCGGACCCCATAGGAAACACAGTAGAGTAGAAGACTGCTCTTTTCTCAAAAGCAGATTGTGTTTCTTGTAAGGCGAGACAGCGTTTGTTTCACAGTCCTAAATGGAGTGGAATCACATGCAGTTTCTGGTCCTACGAGCAAGAGTTGTTTTCTGGTAAGGTAAGTCACTAATGTGCTCCCATTGCCATACACAGTGCAAATAGCACTCGTGTCTGTTCCCAGCAAGTACAATGTATTGAACTGAAGAGGATCTACTGTTCTTGTCAGTTTCCTAAGCAGAGTTGAACTAGATATGGCCCGTGTTTGTAGGAAGCACAGTTCTTTTGTTCTGAGCAAGCTCACTGTTCTGGCCCTACAGGAAACACAGTAGAGTAGAAGAGTGCTCTTTTCTCAAAAGCAGAGAGTGTTTCTTGTAAGGCGAGCTAGAGTTTGTTTCCCAGTCCTAAATGGAGTTGAGTCACATTCAGTTTTTTGTCCTATGAGCAAGAGTTGTTTTCTGGTAAGACGAGTGAGTCACTATTGTGCTTCAATTGCCATACACAGTGCAAAAAGCACTCGCGTCTCTTCCCTGCAAGTACGGTGTATTAGACTGAAGAGGAGCTACTGTTCTTGTCAGTTTCCTAAGCAGAGTTGAAATAGATATGGCCCGTGTGTCTAGGAAGCACAGTTCTTTTGTTCTGAGCAAGCTCACTGTTCAGACCCCATAGGAAACACAGTAGAGTAGAAGAGTGCTCTTTTCTCAAAAGCAGAGTGTGTTTCTTGTAAGGCGAGCTAGAGTTTGTTTCCCAGTCCTAAATGGAGTTGAGTCACATGCAGTTTTTTGTCCTACAAGCAACAGTTGTTTTCTGGTAAGACGAGTCACTATTGTGCTCCAATTGCCATACACTGTACAAAGAGCACTCGCGTCTCTTCCCAGCAAGTACAGTGTATTGGACTGAAGAGGATCTACTGTTCTTGTCAGTTTCCTAAGCAGAGTTGAAATAGATATGGCGCGTGTGTCTAGGAAGCACAGTTCTTTTGTTCTGAGCAAGCTCACTGTTCGGACCCCATAGGAAACACAGTAGAGTAGAAGAGTGCTCTTTTCTCAAAAGCAGAGTGTGTTTCATGTAAGGCGAGCTAGCATTTGTTTCCCTGTCCTAAATGGAGTTGAATCACATGCAGTTTCTGGTCCTACAAGCAAGAGTTGTTTTCTGGTAAGGAAAGTCACTATTGTGCTCCCATTGCCACACACAGTGCAAATAGCACTCGTGTCTGTTCTCAGCAAGTACAGTATATCGGACTGAAGAGGAGCTACTGTTCTTGTCAGTTTCCTAAGCAGAGTTGAACTAGATATGGTCCGTGTGTAGGAAGCACAGTTCTTTTGTTTGGAGCATGCTCACTGTTCTGGCCCTATAGGAAACACAGTAGAGTAGAAGGGTGCTCTTTTCTCTAAAGCAGAGTGTGTTTCTTGTAAGGCGAGCTAGTGTTTGTTTCCCAGTCCTAAATGGAGTTGAATCACATGCAGTTTCTGGTCCTATGAGCAAGAGTTGTTTTATGGTAAGAAGAGTCACTATTGCGCTGGCATTGCCATACACAGGACAAATAGCACTGGCGTCTGTTCCCAGCAATTACAGTGTATTGGACTGAAGAGGATCTACTGTTCTTGTCAGGTTCCTAAGCAGAACTGAACTAGATATGGCCGTGTGTGTAGGAAGCACAGTTCTTTGTTCTGAGCAAGCTCACTGTTCGGACCCCATAGGAAACACAGTAGAGTAGAAGAGTGCTCTTTTCTCAAAAGCAGAGTGTGTTTCTTGTAAGGCGAGCTAGCGTTTGTTTCCCAGTCCTAAATGGAGTTGAGTCACATGCAGTTTTTTGTCCTATGAGCAAGAGTTGTTTTCTGGTAAGACGAGTCACTATTGTGCTCCAATAGCCATACACAGTGCAAATAGCACTCGCGTCTGTTTTCCGCAAATACGGTGTATTGGACTGAAGAGGAGCTACTGTTCTTGTCAGTTTCCTAAGCAGAGTTGAACTAGATATGGCCCGTGTGTGTAGGAAGCACAGTTCTTTTGTTCTGAGCAAGCTCACTATTCGGACCCCATAGGAAACACAGTAGAGTAGAAGACTGCTCTTTTCTCAAAAGCAGATTGTGTTTCTTGTAAGGCGAGACAGCGTTTGTTTCCCAGTCCTAAATGGAGTGGAATCACATGCAGTTTCTGGTCCTACGAGCAAGAGTTGTTTTCTGGTAAGGAAAGTCAATAATGTGCTCCCATTGCCATACACAGTGCAAATAGCACTCGTGTCTGTTCCCAGCAAGTACAATGTATTGAACTGAAGAGGATCTACTGTTCTTGTCAGTTTCCTAAGCAGAGTTGAACTAGATATGGCCAGTGTGTGTAGGAAGGACAGTTCTTTTGTTCTGAGCAAGCTCACTGTTCTGGCCCTTTCAGGAAACACAGTAGAGTAGAAGAGTGCTCTTTTCTCAAAAGCAGAGTGTGTTTCTTGTAAGGCGAGCTAGAGTTTGTTTCCCAGTCCTAAATGGAGTTGAGTCACATTCAGTTTTTTGTCCTATGAGCAAGAGTTGTTTTCTGGTAAGATGAGTCACTATTGTGCTTCAATTGCAATACACAGTGCAAAAAGCACACGCGTCTCTTCCCTGCAAGTACGGTGTATTAGACTGAAGAGGAGCTACTGTTCTTGTCAGTTTCCTAAGCAGAGTTGAAATAGATATGGCCCGTGTGTCTAGGAAGCACAGTTCTTTTGTTCTGAGCAAGCTCACTGTTCAGACCCCATTGGAAACACAGTAGAGTAGAAGAGTGCTCTTTTCTCAAAAGCAGAGTGTGTTTCTTGTAAGGCGAGCTAGAGTTTGTTTCCCTGTCCTAAATGGAGTTGAGTCACATGCAGTTTTTTGTCCTACGAGCAACAGTTGTTTTCTGGTAAGACGAGTCACTATTGTGCTCCAATTGCCATACACTGTACAAAGAGCACTCGCGTCTCTTCCCAGCAAGTACAGTGTATTGGACTGAAGAGGAGCTACTGTTCTTGTCAGGTTCCTAAGCAGAGTTAAACTAGATATGGTCCATGTGTGTAGGAAGCACAGTTGTTTTGTTCTGAACAAGCTCACTGTTTGGACACCGTAGGAAACACAGTAGAGTAGAAGAGTGCTCTTTTCTCAAAAGCAGAGTGTGTTTCTTGTAAGGCGAGCTAGCGTTTGTTTCCCAGTCCTAAATGGAGTTGAATCCCATGCAGTTTCTGGTCCTATGAGCAAGAGTTGTTTTCTGGTAAGAAGAGTCACTATTGGGCTGCTATTGCCGTACACAGGACAAATAGCACTGTTGTCTGTTCCCAGCAGTACAGTGTATTGGACTTAAGAGGATCTACTGTTCTTGTCAGGTTCCTAAGCAGAATTGAACTAGGTATGGCGGTGTGTGTAGGAAGCACGGTTTTTTTGTTCTGAGCAAGCTCACTGTTCGGACCTCATAGGAAACACAGTAGAGTAGAAGAGTGCTCTTTTCTCTAGAGCAGATTGTGTTTCTTGTAAGGCGAGCTAGCGTTTGTTTCCTAGTCCTAAATGGAGTTCAATCACAGGCAGTTTCCGGTCCTATGAGCAAGAGTTGTTTTTTGGTAAGGAAAGTCACTATTGTGCTCCCCTTGCCATACACAGTGCAAATAGCACTGGCGTCTGTTCCCAGCAAGTACAGTGTATTGGACTGAATAGGAGCTACTGTTCTTGTCAGTTTCCTAAGCAGAGTTGAACTAGATATGGTCGGTGTGTGTAGGAAGCACAGTTCTTTTGTTCTGAGCAAGCTCACTGTTTGGACCCCATAGGAAACACAGTAGAGTAGAAGAGTGCTCTTTTTTCAAAAGCAGAGCGTGTTTCTTGTAAGGAGAGCTAGGATTTGTTTCACAATCCTAAATGGAGTTGAATCCCATGCAGTTTCTGGTCGTACGAGCAAGAGTTGTTTTCTGGTAAGAAGAGTCAATATTGCGCTGCCATTGCCCTACACAGGACAAATATCACTGGAGTCTGTTCCCAGCAAATACAGTGTATTGGACTGAAGAGGAGCTACTGTTCTTGTCAGTTTCCTAAGCAGAATTGAACTAGATATGGCCCTGTGTGTAGGAAGCACAGTTCTTTTGTTCTGAGCAAGTTCACTGTTCGGACATCTTAGGAAACACAGTAGAGTAGAAGAGTGCTCTTTTCTCTAAAGCAGAGTGTGTTTCTTGTAAGGCGAGCTAGCGTTTGTTTCCCAGTCCTAAATGGAGTTGAATCACATGCAGTTTCTGGTCCTACAAGCAAGAGTTGTTTTTTGGTAAGAAGAGTCACTATTGCGCTGCCATTGCCATACAAAGGACAAATAGCACTGGCGTCTGTTCCCAGCAAGTACAGTGTATTGGACGGAAGAGGATCTACTGTTCTTGTCAGGTTCCTTAGCAGAATTGAACTAGATATGGCCGTGTGTGTAGGAAGCACAGTTCTTTTGTTCTGAGCAAGCTCACTGTTCTGGCCCTACAAGAAACACAGTAGAGTAGAAGAGTGCTCTTTTCTCAAAAGCAGAGTATGTTTCTTGTAAGGCGAGCTAGAGTTTGTTTTCCAGTCCTAAATGGAGTTGAGTCACATGCAGTTTTTTGTCCTATGAGCAAGAGTTGTTTTCTGGTAAGACGAGTCACTATTGTGCCCCAATTGCCATACACAGTGCAAAATGCACTCGCGTCTCTTCCCCGCAAGTACGGTGTATTAGACTGAAGAGGAGCTACTGTTCTTGTCAGTTTCCTAAGCAGAGTTGAAATAGATATGGCGCGTGTTTCTAGGAAGCACAGTTCTTTTGTTCTGAGCAAGCTCACTCTTCGGACCCCATAGGAAACACAGTAGAGTAGAAGAGTGCTCTTTTCTCAAAAGCAGAGTGTGTTTCATGTAAGGCGAGCTAGCATTTGTTTCCCTGTCCTAAATGGAGTTGAATCACATGCAGTTTCTGGTCCTACAAGCAAGAGTTGTTTTCTGGTAAGGAAAGTCACTATTGTGCTCCCATTGCCACACACAGTGCAAATAGCACTCGTGTCTGTTCTCAGCAAGTACAGTATATCGGACTGAAGAGGAGCTACTGTTCTTGTCAGTTTCCTAAGCAGAGTTGAACTAGATATGGTCCGTGTGTAGGAAGCACAGTTCTTTTGTTTGGAGCATGCTCACTGTTCTGGCCCTATAGGAAACACAGTAGAGTAGAAGGGTGCTCTTTTCTCTAAAGCAGAGTGTGTTTCTTGTAAGGCGAGCTAGTGTTTGTTTCCCAGTCCTAAATGGAGTTGAATCACATGCAGTTTCTGGTCCTATGAGCAAGAGTTGTTTTATGGTAAGAAGAGTCACTATTTGGCTGGCATTGCCATACACAGGACAAATAGCACTGGCGTCTGTTCCCAGCAATTACAGTGTATTGGACTGAAGAGGATCTACTGTTCTTGTCAGGTTCCTAAGCAGAACTGAACTAGATATGGCCGTGTGTGTAGGAAGCACAGTTCTTTGTTCTGAGCAAGCTCACTGTTCGGACCCCATAGGAAACACAGTAGAGTAGAAGAGTGCTCTTTTCTCAAAAGCAGAGTGTGTTTCTTGTAAGTCAAGCTAGCGTTTGTTTCCCAGTCCTAAATGGAGTTGAGTCACATGCAGTTTTTTGTCCTACGAGCAAGAGTTGTTTTCTGGTAAGGCTAGTCACTATTGTGCTCCAAATGCCATACACAGTGCAAATAGCACTCGCGTCTCTTCCCCGCAAGTACAGTGTATTGGACTGAAGAGGAGCTACTGTTCTTGTCAGTTTCCTAAGCAGAGTTGAACTAGATATGGCCCGTGTGTGTAGGAAGCACAGTTCTTTTGTTCTGAGCAAGCTCCCTGTTCGGACACCATAGGAAACACAGTATAGTAGAAGAGTGCTCTTTTCTCAAAAACAGAGTGTGTTTCATGTAAGGCGAGCTAGCATTTGTTTCCCAGACCTAAATGAAGTTGAATCACATGCAGTTTCTGGTACTACGAGCAAGAGTTGTTTTCTGGTAAAGAAAGTCACTATTGCGCTTCCATTGCCTTACACAGTGCAAATAGCACTCGCGTCTGTTCCCAGCAAGTACAGAGTATCGGACTGAAGAGGAGCTACTGTTCTTGTCAGTTTCCTAAGCAGAGTTGAACTAGATATGGCCCGTGTGTGTAGGAAGCACAGTTCTTATGTTCTGAGCAAACTCACTGTTCTGGCCATTTAGGAAACACAGTAGAGTAGAAGAGTGCTCTTTTCTCAAAAGCAGAGTGTGTTTTGGTAAGGCGAGCTAGCGTTTGTTTTCCAGTCCTAAATGGAGTTGAGTCACATGCAGTTTTTTGTCCTACGAGCAAGAGTTGTTTTCTGGTAAGGCGAGTCACTATTGTGCTCCAATTGTCATACACAGTGCAAATAGCACTCGCGTCTCTTCCCCGCAAGTACAATGTATTGGACTGAAGAGGAACTACTGTTCTTGTCAGTTTCCTAAGCAGAGTTGAACTAGATATGGCCCGTGTGTGTAGGAAGCACAGTTCTTTTGTTCTGAGCAAGCTCACTGTTTGGACCCCATAGGAAACACGATAGAGTAGAAGAGTGCTCTTTTCTCTAAAGCAGATTGTGTTTCTTGTAAGGCGAGCTAGCGTTTGTTTCCCAGTCCTAAATGGAGTGGAATCACATGCAGTTTCTGGTCCTACAAGCAAGAGTTGTTTTCTGGTAAGGAAAGTCACTAATGCGCTCCCATTGCCATACACAGTGCAAATAGCACTCGTGTCTGTTCCCAGCAAGTACAATGTATTGAACTGAAGAGGATCTACTGTTCTTGTCAGTTTCCTAAGCAGAGTTGAACTAGATATGGCCCGTGTTTGTAGGAAGCACAGTTCTTTTGTTTGGAGCATGCTCACTGTTCTGGCCCTATAGGAAACACAGTAGAGTAGAAGAGTGCTCTTTTCTCTAAAGCAGAGTGTGTTTCTTGTAAGGGGAGCTAGCGTTTGTTTCCCAGTCCTAAATGGAGTTGAATCACATGCAGTTTCTGGTCCTACGAACAAGAGTTGTTTTATGGTAAGAATAGTCACTATTGCGCTGCCATTGCCATACAAAGGACAAATAGCACTGGCGTCTGTTCCCAGCAAGTACAGTGTATTGGACTGAAGAGTATCTACTGTTCTTGTCAGGATTCTAAGCAGAATTGAACTAGATATGGCCGTGTGTGTATGAAGCACAGTTCTTTTGTTCTGAGCAAGCTCACTGTTCTGGCCCTACAGGAAACACAGTAGAGTAGAAGAGTGCTCTTTTCTCTAAAGCAGAGTGTGTTTCTTGTAAGGCGAGCTAGAGTTTGTTTCCCAGTCCTAAATGGAGTTGAGTCACAGGCAGTTTTTTGTCCTACAAGCAACAGTTGTTTTCTGGTAAGACGAGTCACTATTGTGCTCCAATTGCCATACACTGTACAAATAGCACTCGCGTCTCTTCCCAGCAAGTACAGTGTATTGGACTGAAGAGGAGCTACTGTTCTTGTCAGGTTCCTAAGCAGAGTTGCACTAGATATGGTCCATGTGTGTAGGAAGCACAGTTGTTTTGTTCTGAGCAAGCTCACTGTTTGGACACCATAGGAAACACAGTAGAGTAGAAGAGTGCTCTTTTCTCAAAAGCAGAGTGTGTTTCTTGTAAGGCGAGCTAGCGTTTGTTTCCCAGTCCTAAATGGAGTTGAATCCCATGCAGTTTCTGGTCCTATGAGCAAGAGTTTTTTTCTCGTAAGAATAGTCACTATTGCGCTGCCATTGCCATACACAGGACAAATAGCACTGTTGTCTGTTCCCAGCAGTACAGTGTATTGGACTTAAGAGGATCTACTGTTCTTGTCAGGTTCCTAAGCAGAATTGAACTAGGTATGGCGGTGTGTGTAGGAAGCACGGATTTTTTGTTCTGAGCAAGCTCACTGTTCGGACCTCATAGGAAACACAGTAGAGTAGAAGAGTGCTCTTTTCTCTAAAGCAGATTGTGTTTCTTGTAAGGCGAGCTAGCGTTTGTTTCCTAGTCCTAAATGGAGTTCAATCACAGGCAGTTTCCGGTCCTATGGGCAAGAGTTGTTTTTTGGTAAGGAAAGTCACTATTGTGCTCCCATTGCCATACACAGTGCAAATAGCACTGGCGTCTGTTCCCAGAAAGTACAGTGTATTGGACTGAATAGGAGCTACTGTTCTTGTCAGTTTCCTAAGCAGAGTTGAACTAGATATGGTCGGTGTGTGTAGGAAGCACAGTTCTTTTGTTCTGAGCAAGCTCACTGTTTGGACCCCATAGGAAACACAGTAGAGTAGAAGAGTGCTCTTTTTTCAAAAGCAGAGCGTGTTTCTTGTAAGGAGAGCTAGCATTTGTTTCACAATCCTAAATGGAGTTGAATCCCATGCAGTTTCTGGTCGTACGAGCAAGAGTTGTTTTCTGGTAAGAAGAGTCAATATTGCGCTGCCATTGCCCTACACAGGACAAATATCACTGGAGTCTGTTCCCAGCAAATACAGTGTATTGGACTGAAGAGGAGCTACTGTTCTTGTCAGTTTCCTAAGCAGAATTGAACTAGATATGGCCGTGTGTGTAGGAAGCACAGTTCTTTTGTTCTGAGCAAGTTCACTGTTCGGACCTCTTAGGAAACACAGTAGAGTAGAAGAGTGCTCTTTTCTCTAAAGCAGAGTGTGTTTCTTGTAAGGCGAGCTAGCTTTTGTTTCCCAGTCCTAAATGGAGTTGAATCACATGCAGTTTCTGGTCCTACAAGCAAGAGTTGTTTTTTGGTAAGAAGAGTCACTATTGCGCTGCCATTGCCATACAAAGGACAAATAGCACTGGCGTCTGTTCCCAGCAAGTACAGTGTATTGGACGAAAGAGGATCTACTGTTCTTGTCAGGTTCCTTAGCAGAATTGAACTAGATATGGCCGTGTGTGTAGGAAGCACAGTTCTTTTGTTCTGAGCAAGCTCACTATTCTGGCCCTACAGGAAACACAGTAGAGTAGAAGAGTGCTCTTTTCTCTAAAGCAGAGTGTGTTTCTTGTAAGGCGAGCTAGAGTTTGTTTCCCAGTCCTAAATGGAGTTGAGTCACAGGCAGTTTTTTGTCCTACAAGCAACAGTTGTTTTCTGGTAAGACGAGTCACTATTGTGCTCCCATTGCCATACACAGTGCAAATAGCACTGGCGTCTGTTCCCAGCAAGTACAGTGTATTGGACTGAATAGGAGCTACTGTTCTTGTCAGTTTCCTAAGCAGAGTTGAACTAGATATGGTCGGTGTGTGTAGGAAGCACAGTTCTTTTGTTCTGAGCAAGCTCACTGTTTGGACCCCATAGGAAACACAGTAGAGTAGAAGAGTGCTCTTTTTTCAAAAGCAGAGTGTGTTTCTTGTAAGGAGAGCTAGCGTTTGTTTCACAATCCTAAATGGAGTTGAATCCCATGCAGTTTCGGTCGTACGAGCAAGAGTTGTTTTCTGGTAAGAAGAGTCAATATTGCGCTGCCATTGTCCTACACAGGACAAATATCACTGGAGTCTGTTCCCAGCAAGTACAGTGTATTGGACTGAAGAGGAGCTACTGTTCTTGTCAGGTTCCTAAGCAGAACTGAACTAGATATGGCCGTGTGTGTAGGAAGCACAGTTCTTTTGTTCTGAGCAAGTTCACTGTTGGGACCTTTTAGGAAACACAGTAGAGTAGAAGAGTGCTCCTTTTTCTAAAGCAGAGTGTGTTTCTTGTAAGGCGAGCTAGCGTTTGTTTCCCAGTCCTAAATGGAGTTGAATCACATGCAGTTTCTGGTCCTACAAGCAAGTTGTTTTCTGGTAAGAAGAGTCACTATTGCGCTGCCATTGCCATACACAGGACAAATAGCACTGTTGTCTTTTCCCAGCAAGTACAGTGTATTGGATGGAAGAGGATCTACTGTTCTTGTCAGGTTCCTAAGCAGACTTGAACTAGATAGGGCCGTGTGTGTAGGAAGCACAGTTTTTTTGTTCTGAGCAAGCTCACTGTTCGGAACCCATAGGAAGCACAGTAGAGTAGAAGAGTGCTCTTTTCTCAAAAGCAGAGTGTGTTTCTTGTAAGGCGAGCTAGCGTTTGTTTCCCAGTCCTAAATGGAGTTGAGTCACATGCAGTTTTTTGTCCTACGAGCAAGAGTTGTTTTCTGGTAAGACGAGTCACTATTGTGCTCCAATAGCCATACACAGTGCAAATAGCACTCGCGTCTGTTTTCCGCAAGTACGGTGTATTGGACTGAAGAGGAGCTACTGTTCTTGTCAGTTTCCTAAGCAGAGTTGAACTAGATATGGCCCGTGTGTGTAGGAAGCACAGTTCTTTTGTTCTGAGCAAGCTCACTATTCGGACCCCATAGGAAACACAGTAGAGTAGAAGACTGCTCTTTTCTCAAAAGCAGATTGTGTTTCTTGTAAGGAGAGACAGCGTTTGTTTCCCAGTCCTAAATGGAGTGGAATCACATGCAGTTTCTGGTCCTACGAGCAAGAGTTGTTTTCTGGTAAGGTAAGTCACTAATGTGCTCCCATTGCCATACACAGTGCAAATAGCACTCGTGTCTGTTCCCAGCAAGTACAATGTATTGAACTGAAGAGGAACTACTGTTCTTGTCAGTTTCCTAAGCAGAGTTGAACTAGATATGGCCCGTGTTTGTAGGAAGCACAGTTCTTTTGTTCTGAGCAAGCTCACTGTTCTGGCCCTACAGGAAACACAGTAGAGTAGAAGAGTGCTCTTTTCTCAAAAGCAGAGTGTGTTTCTTGTAAGGCGAGCTAGAGTTTGTTTCCCAGTCCTAAATGGAGTTGAGTCACATTCAGTTTTTTGTCCTATGAGCAAGAGTTGTTTTCTGGTAAGACGAGTCACTATTGTGCTTCAATTGCCATACACAGTGCAAAAAGCACTCGCGTCTCTTCCCTGCAAGTACGGTGTATTAGACTGAAGAGGAGCTACTGTTCTTGTCAGTTTCCTAAGCAGAGTTGAAATAGATATGGCCCGTGTGTCTAGGAAGCACAGTTCTTTTGTTCTGAGCAAGCTCACTGTTCAGACCCCATAGGAAACACAGTAGAGTAGAAGAGTGCTCTTTTCTCAAAAGCAGAGTGTGTTTCTTGTAAGGCGAGCTAGAGTTTGTTTCCCAGTCCTAAATGGAGTTGAGTCACATGCAGTTTTTTGTCCTACGAGCAACAGTTGTTTTCTGGTAAGACGAGTCACTATTGTGCTCCAATTGCCATACACTGTACAAAGAGCACTCGCGTCTCTTCCCAGCAAGTACAGTGTATTAGACTGAAGAGGATCTACTGTTCTTGTCAGGATCCTAAGCAGAGTTAAACTAGATATGGTCCATGTGTGTAGGAAGCACAGTTGTTTTGTTCTGAACAAGCTCACTGTTTGGACACCATAGGAAACACAGTAGAGTAGAAGAGTGCTCTTTTCTCAAAAGCAGAGTGTGTTTCTTGTAAGGCGAGCTAGCGTTTGTTTCCCAGTCCTAAATGGAGTTGAATCCCATGCAGTTTCTGGTCCTATGAGCAAGAGTTGTTTTCTGGTAAGAAGAGTCACTATTGCGCTGCCATTGCCGTACACAGGACAAATAGCACTGTTGTCTGTTCCCAGCAGTACAGTGTATTGGACTTAAGAGGATCTACTGTTCTTGTCAGGTTCCTAAGCAGAATTGAACTAGGTATGGCGGTGTGTGTAGGAAGCACGGTTTTTTTGTTCTGAGCAAGCTCACTGTTCGGACCTCATAGGAAACACAGTAGAGTAGAAGAGTGCTCTTTTCTCTAGAGCAGATTGTGTTATTGTAAGGCGAGCTAGCGTTTGTTTCCTAGTCCTAAATGGAGTTCAATCACAGGCAGTTTCCGGTCCTATGAGCAAGAGTTGTTTTTTGGTAAGGAAAGTCACTATTGTGCTCCCATTGCCATACGCAGTGCAAATAGCACTCGCGTCTGTTCCCAGCAAGTACAGTGTATTGGACTGAATAGGAGCTACTGTTCTTGTCAGTTTCCTAAGCAGAGTTGAACTAGATATGGTCGGTGTGTGTAGGAAGCACAGTTCTTTTGTTCTGAGCAAGCTCACTGTTTGGACCCCATAGGAAACACAGTAGAGTAGAAGAGTGCTCTTTTTTCAAAAGCAGAGCGTGTTTCTTGTAAGGAGAGCTAGCGTTTGTTTCACAATCCTAAATGGAGTTGAATCGCATGCAGTTTCTGGTTCTACGAGCAAGAGTTGTTTTCTGGTAAGAAGAGTCAATATTGTGCTGCCATTGCCCTACACAGGACAAATATCACTGGAGTCTGTTCCCAGCAAGTACAGTGTATTGGACTGAAGAGGAGCTACTGTTCTTGTCAGGTTCCTAAGCAGAATTGAACTAGATATGGCCGTGTGTGTAGGAAGCACAGTTCTTTTGTTCTGAGCAAGTTCACTGTTCGGACCTCTTAGGAAACACAGTAGAGTAGAAGAGTGCTCTTTTCTCTAAAGCAGAGTGTGTTTCTTGTAAGGCGAGCTAGCGTTTGTTTCCCAGTCCTAAATGGAGTTGAATCACATGCAGTTTCTGGTCCTACAAGCAAGAGTTGTTTTTTGGTAAGAAGAGTCACTATTGCGCTGCCATTGCCATACAAAGGACAAATAGCACTGGCGTCTGTTCCCAGCAAGTACAGTGTATTGGATGGAAGAGGATCTACTGTTCTTGTCAGGTTCCTTAGCAGAATTGAACTAGATATGGCCGTGTGTGTAGGAAGCACAGTTCTTTTGTTCTGAGCAAGCTCACTGTTCTGGCCCTACAAGAAACACAGTAGAGTAGAAGAGTGCTCTTTTCTCAAAAGCAGAGTATGTTTCTTGTAAGGCGAGCTAGAGTTTGTTTTCCAGTCCTAAATGGAGTTGAGTCACATGCAGTTTTTTGTCCTATGAGCAAGAGTTGTTTTCTGGTAAGACGAGTCACTATTGTGCCCCAATTGCCATACACAGTGCAAAATGCACTCGCGTCTCTTCCCCGCAAGTACGGTGTATTAGACTGAAGAGGAGCTACTGTTCTTGTCAGTATCCTAAGCAGAGTTGAAATAGATATGGCGCGTGTTTCTAGGAAGCACAGTTCTTTTGTTCTGAGCAAGCTCACTCTTCGGACCCCATAGGAAACACAGTAGAGTAGAAGAGTGCTCTTTTCTCAAAAGCAGAGTGTGTTTCATGTAAGGCGAGCTAGCATTTGTTTCCCTGTCCTAAATGGAGTTGAATCACATGCAGTTTCTGGTCCTACAAGCAAGAGTTGTTTTCTGGTAAGGAAAGTCACTATTGTGCTCCCATTGCCACACACAGTGCAAATAGCACTCGTGTCTGTTCTCAGCAAGTACAGTATATCGGACTGAAGAGGAGCTACTGTTCTTGTCAGTTTCTTAAGCAGAGTTGAACTAGATATGGTCCGTGTGTAGGAAGCACAGTTCTTTTGTTTGGAGCATGCTCACTGTTCTGGCCCTATAGGAAACACAGTAGAGTAGAAGGGTGCTCTTTTCTCTAAAGCAGAGTGTGTTTCTTGTAAGGCGAGCTAGTGTTTGTTTCCCAGACCTAAATGGAGTTGAATCACATGCAGTTTCTGGTCCTATGAGCAAGAGTTGTTTTATGGTAAGAAGAGTCACTATTTGGCTGGCATTGCCATACACAGGACAAATAGCACTGGCGTCTGTTCCCAGCAATTACAGTGTATTGGACTGAAGAGGATCTACTGTTCTTGTCAGGTTCCTAAGCAGAACTGAACTAGATATGGCCGTGTGTGTAGGAAGCACAGTTCTTTGTTCTGAGCAAGCTCACTGTTCGGACCCCATAGGAAACACAGTAGAGTAGAAGAGTGCTCTTTTCTCAAAAGCAGAGTGTGTTTCTTGTAAGTCAAGCTAGCATTTGTTTCCCAGTCCTAAATGGAGTTGAGTCACATGCAGTTTTTTGTCCTACGAGCAAGAGTTGTTTTCTGGTAAGGCTAGTCACTATTGTGCTCCAAATGCCATACACAGTGCAAATAGCACTCGCGTCTCTTCCCCGCAAGTACAGTGTATTGGACTGAAGAGGAGCTACTGTTCTTGTCAGTTTCCTAAGCAGAGTTGAACTAGATATGGCCCGTGTGTGTAGGAAGCACAGTTCTTTTGTTCTGAGCAAGCTCCCTGTTCGGACACCATAGGAAACACAGTATAGTAGAAGAGTGCTCTTTTCTCAAAAACAGAGTGTGTTTCATGTAAGGCGAGCTAGCATTTGTTTCCCAGACCTAAATGAAGTTGAATCACATGCAGTTTCTGGTACTACGAGCAAGAGTTGTTTTCTGGTAAAGAAAGTCACTATTGCGCTTCCATTGCCTTACACAGTGCAAATAGCACTCGCGTCTGTTCCCAGCAAGTACAGAGTATCGGACTGAAGAGGAGCTACTGTTCTTGTCAGTTTCCTAAGCAGAGTTGAACTAGATATGGCCCGTGTGTGTAGGAAGCACAGTTCTTATGTTCTGAGCAAGCTCACTGTTCTGGCCATTTAGGAAACACAGTAGAGTAGAAGAGTGCTCTTTTCTCAAAAGCAGAGTGTGTTTTGGTAAGGCGAGCTAGCGTTTGTTTTCCAGTCCTAAATGGAGTTGAGTCACATGCAGTTTTTTGTCCTACGAGCAAGAGTTGTTTTCTGGTAAGGCGAGTCACTATTGTGCTCCAATTGTCATACACAGTGCAAATAGCACTCGCGTCTCTTCCCCGCAAGTACAATGTATTGGACTGAAGAGGAACTACTGTTCTTGTCAGTTTCCTAAGCAGAGTTGAACTAGATATGGCCCGTGTGTGTAGGAAGCACAGTTCTTTTGTTCTGAGCAAGCTCACTGTTTGGACCCCATAGGAAACACGATAGAGTAGAAGAGTGCTCTTTTCTCTAAAGCAGATTGTGTTTCTTGTAAGGCGAGCTAGCGTTTGTTTCCCAGTCCTAAATGGAGTGGAATCACATGCAGTTTCTGGTCCTACAAGCAAGAGTTGTTTTCTGGTAAGGAAAGTCACTAATGCGCTCCCATTGCCATACACAGTGCAAATAGCACTCGTGTCTGTTCCCAGCAAGTACAATGTATTGAACTGAAGAGGATCTACTGTTCTTGTCAGTTTCCTAAGCAGAGTTGAACTAGATATGGCCCGTGTTTGTAGGAAGCACAGTTCTTTTGTTTGGAGCATGCTCACTGTTCTGGCCCTATAGGAAACACAGTAGAGTAGAAGAGTGCTCTTTTCTCTAAAGCAGAGTGTGTTTCTTGTAAGGGGAGCTAGCGTTTGTTTCCCAGTCCTAAATGGAGTTGAATCACATGCAGTTTCTGGTCCTACGAACAAGAGTTGTTTTATGGTAAGAATAGTCACTATTGCGCTGCCATTGCCATACAAAGGACAAATAGCACTGGCGTCTGTTCCCAGCAAGTACAGTGTATTGGACTGAAGAGTATCTACTGTTCTTGTCAGGATTCTAAGCAGAATTGAACTAGATATGGCCGTGTGTGTATGAAGCACAGTTCTTTTGTTCTGAGCAAGCTCACCCTTCTGGCCCTACAGGAAACACAGTAGAGTAGAAGAGTGCTCTTTTCTCTAAAGCAGAGTGTGTTTCTTGTAAGGCGAGCTAGAGTTTGTTTCCCAGTCCTAAATGGAGTTGAGTCACAGGCAGTTTTTTGTCCTACAAGCAACAGTTGTTTTCTGGTAAGACGAGTCACTATTGTGCTCCAATTGCCATACACTGTACAAATAGCACTCGCGTCTCTTCCCAGCAAGTACAGTGTATTGGACTGAAGAGGAGCTACTGTTCTTGTCAGGTTCCTAAGCAGAGTTGCACTAGATATGGTCCATGTGTGTAGGAAGCACAGTTGTTTTGTTCTGAGCAAGCTCACTGTTTGGACACCATAGGAAACACAGTAGAGTAGAAGAGTGCTCTTTTCTCAAAAGCAGAGTGTGTTTCTTGTAAGGCGAGCTAGCGTTTGTTTCCCAGTCCTAAATGGAGTTGAATCCCATGCAGTTTCTGGTCCTATGAGCAAGAGTTTTTTTCTCGTAAGAATAGTCACTATTGCGCTGCCATTGCCATACACAGGACAAATAGCACTGTTGTCTGTTCCCAGCAGTACAGTGTATTGGACTTAAGAGGATCTACTGTTCTTGTCAGGTTCCTAAGCAGAATTGAACTAGGTATGGCGGTGTGTGTAGGAAGCACGGATTTTTTGTTCTGAGCAAGCTCACTGTTCGGACCTCATAGGAAACACAGTAGAGTAGAAGAGTGCTCTTTTCTCTAAAGCAGATTGTGTTTCTTCTAAGGCGAGCTAGCGTTTGTTTCCTAGTCCTAAATGGAGTTCAATCACAGGCAGTTTCCGGTCCTATGGGCAAGAGTTGTTTTTTGGTAAGGAAAGTCACTATTGTGCTCCCATTGCCATACACAGTGCAAATAGCACTGGCGTCTGTTCCCAGAAAGTACAGTGTATTGGACTGAATAGGAGCTACTGTTCTTGTCAGTTTCCTAAGCAGAGTTGAACTAGATATGGTCGGTGTGTGTAGGAAGCACAGTTCTTTTGTTCTGAGCAAGCTCACTGTTTGGACCCCATAGGAAACACAGTAGAGTAGAAGAGTGCTCTTTTTTCAAAAGCAGAGCGTGTTTCTTGTAAGGAGAGCTAGCATTTGTTTCACAATCCTAAATGGAGTTGAATCCCATGCAGTTTCTGGTCGTACGAGCAAGAGTTGTTTTCTGGTAAGAAGAGTCAATATTGCGCTGCCATTGCCCTACACAGGACAAATATCACTGGAGTCTGTTCCCAGCAAATACAGTGTATTGGACTGAAGAGGAGCTACTGTTCTTGTCAGTTTCCTAAGCAGAATTGAACTAGATATGGCCGTGTGTGTAGGAAGCACAGTTCTTTTGTTCTGAGCAAGTTCACTGTTCGGACCTCTTAGGAAACACAGTAGAGTAGAAGAGTGCTCTTTTCTCTAAAGCAGAGTGTGTTTCTTGTAAGGCGAGCTAGCTTTTGTTTCCCAGTCCTAAATGGAGTTGAATCACATGCAGTTTCTGGTCCTACAAGCAAGAGTTGTTTTTTGGTAAGAAGAGTCACTATTGCGCTGCCATTGCCATACAAAGGACAAATAGCACTGGCGTCTGTTCCCAGCAAGTACAGTGTATTGGACGAAAGAGGATCTACTGTTCTTGTCAGGTTCCTTAGCAGAATTGAACTAGATATGGCCGTGTGTGTAGGAAGCACAGTTCTTTTGTTCTGAGCAAGCTCACTATTCTGGCCCTACAGGAAACACAGTAGAGTAGAAGAGTGCTCTTTTCTCTAAAGCAGAGTGTGTTTCTTGTAAGGCGAGCTAGAGTTTGTTTCCCAGTCCTAAATGGAGTTGAGTCACAGGCAGTTTTTTGTCCTACAAGCAACAGTTGTTTTCTGGTAAGACGAGTCACTATTGTGCTCCCATTGCCATACACAGTGCAAATAGCACTGGCGTCTGTTCCCAGCAAGTACAGTGTATTGGACTGAATAGGAGCTACTGTTCTTGTCAGTTTCCTAAGCAGAGTTGAACTAGATATGGTCGGTGTGTGTAGGAAGCACAGTTCTTTTGTTCTGAGCAAGCTCACTGTTTGGACCCCATAGGAAACACAGTAGAGTAGAAGAGTGCTCTTTTTTCAAAAGCAGAGTGTGTTTCTTGTAAGGAGAGCTAGCGTTTGTTTCACAATCCTAAATGGAGTTGAATCCCATGCAGTTTCGGTCGTACGAGCAAGAGTTGTTTTCTGGTAAGAAGAGTCAATATTGCGCTGCCATTGTCCTACACAGGACAAATATCACTGGAGTCTGTTCCCAGCAAGTACAGTGTATTGGACTGAAGAGGAGCTACTGTTCTTGTCAGGTTCCTAAGCAGAACTGAACTAGATATGGCCGTGTGTGTAGGAAGCACAGTTCTTTTGTTCTGAGCAAGTTCACTGTTGGGACCTTTTAGGAAACACAGTAGAGTAGAAGAGTGCTCCTTTTTCTAAAGCAGAGTGTGTTTCTTGTAAGGCGAGCTAGCGTTTGTTTCCCAGTCCTAAATGGAGTTGAATCACATGCAGTTTCTGGTCCTACAAGCAAGTTGTTTTCTGGTAAGAAGAGTCACTATTGCGCTGCCATTGCCATACACAGGACAAATAGCACTGTTGTCTTTTCCCAGCAAGTACAGTGTATTGGATGGAAGAGGATCTACTGTTCTTGTCAGGTTCCTAAGCAGACTTGAACTAGATAGGGCCGTGTGTGTAGGAAGCACAGTTTTTTTGTTCTGAGCAAGCTCACTGTTCGGAACCCATAGGAAGCACAGTAGAGTAGAAGAGTGCTCTTTTCTCAAAAGCAGAGTGTGTTTCTTGTAAGGCGAGCTAGCGTTTGTTTCCCAGTCCTAAATGGAGTTGAGTCACATGCAGTTTTTTGTCCTACGAGCAAGAGTTGTTTTCTGGTAAGACGAGTCACTATTGTGCTCCAATAGCCATACACAGTGCAAATAGCACTCGCGTCTGTTTTCCGCAAGTACGGTGTATTGGACTGAAGAGGAGCTACTGTTCTTGTCAGTTTCCTAAGCAGAGTTGAACTAGATATGGCCCGTGTGTGTAGGAAGCACAGTTCTTTTGTTCTGAGCAAGCTCACTATTCGGACCCCATAGGAAACACAGTAGAGTAGAAGACTGCTCTTTTCTCAAAAGCAGATTGTGTTTCTTGTAAGGAGAGACAGCGTTTGTTTCCCAGTCCTAAATGGAGTGGAATCACATGCAGTTTCTGGTCCTACGAGCAAGAGTTGTTTTCTGGTAAGGTAAGTCACTAATGTGCTCCCATTGCCATACACAGTGCAAATAGCACTCGTGTCTGTTCCCAGCAAGTACAATGTATTGAACTGAAGAGGAACTACTGTTCTTGTCAGTTTCCTAAGCAGAGTTGAACTAGATATGGCCCGTGTTTGTAGGAAGCACAGTTCTTTTGTTCTGAGCAAGCTCACTGTTCTGGCCCTACAGGAAACACAGTAGAGTAGAAGAGTGCTCTTTTCTCAAAAGCAGAGTGTGTTTCTTGTAAGGCGAGCTAGAGTTTGTTTCCCAGTCCTAAATGGAGTTGAGTCACATTCAGTTTTTTGTCCTATGAGCAAGAGTTGTTTTCTGGTAAGACGAGTCACTATTGTGCTTCAATTGCCATACACAGTGCAAAAAGCACTCGCGTCTCTTCCCTGCAAGTACGGTGTATTAGACTGAAGAGGAGCTACTGTTCTTGTCAGTTTCCTAAGCAGAGTTGAAATAGATATGGCCCGTGTGTCTAGGAAGCACAGTTCTTTTGTTCTGAGCAAGCTCACTGTTCAGACCCCATAGGAAACACAGTAGAGTAGAAGAGTGCTCTTTTCTCAAAAGCAGAGTGTGTTTCTTGTAAGGCGAGCTAGAGTTTGTTTCCCAGTCCTAAATGGAGTTGAGTCACATGCAGTTTTTTGTCCTACGAGCAACAGTTGTTTTCTGGTAAGACGAGTCACTATTGTGCTCCAATTGCCATACACTGTACAAAGAGCACTCGCGTCTCTTCCCAGCAAGTACAGTGTATTAGACTGAAGAGGATCTACTGTTCTTGTCAGGATCCTAAGCAGAGTTAAACTAGATATGGTCCATGTGTGTAGGAAGCACAGTTGTTTTGTTCTGAACAAGCTCACTGTTTGGACACCATAGGAAACACAGTAGAGTAGAAGAGTGCTCTTTTCTCAAAAGCAGAGTGTGTTTCTTGTAAGGCGAGCTAGCGTTTGTTTCCCAGTCCTAAATGGAGTTGAATCCCATGCAGTTTCTGGTCCTATGAGCAAGAGTTGTTTTCTGGTAAGAAGAGTCACTATTGCGCTGCCATTGCCGTACACAGGACAAATAGCACTGTTGTCTGTTCCCAGCAGTACAGTGTATTGGACTTAAGAGGATCTACTGTTCTTGTCAGGTTCCTAAGCAGAATTGAACTAGGTATGGCGGTGTGTGTAGGAAGCACGGTTTTTTTGTTCTGAGCAAGCTCACTGTTCGGACCTCATAGGAAACACAGTAGAGTAGAAGAGTGCTCTTTTCTCTAGAGCAGATTGTGTTATTGTAAGGCGAGCTAGCGTTTGTTTCCTAGTCCTAAATGGAGTTCAATCACAGGCAGTTTCCGGTCCTATGAGCAAGAGTTGTTTTTTGGTAAGGAAAGTCACTATTGTGCTCCCATTGCCATACACAGTGCAAATAGCACTCGCGTCTGTTCCCAGCAAGTACAGTGTATTGGACTGAATAGGAGCTACTGTTCTTGTCAGTTTCCTAAGCAGAGTTGAACTAGATATGGTCGGTGTGTGTAGGAAGCACAGTTCTTTTGTTCTGAGCAAGCTCACTGTTTGGACCCCATAGGAAACACAGTAGAGTAGAAGAGTGCTCTTTTTTCAAAAGCAGAGCGTGTTTCTTGTAAGGAGAGCTAGCGTTTGTTTCACAATCCTAAATGGAGTTGAATCGCATGCAGTTTCTGGTTCTACGAGCAAGAGTTGTTTTCTGGTAAGAAGAGTCAATATTGTGCTGCCATTGCCCTACACAGGACAAATATCACTGGAGTCTGTTCCCAGCAAGTACAGTGTATTGGACTGAAGAGGAGCTACTGTTCTTGTCAGGTTCCTAAGCAGAATTGAACTAGATATGGCCGTGTGTGTAGGAAGCACAGTTCTTTTGTTCTGAGCAAGTTCACTGTTCGGACCTCTTAGGAAACACAGTAGAGTAGAAGAGTGCTCTTTTCTCTAAAGCAGAGTGTGTTTCTTGTAAGGCGAGCTAGCGTTTGTTTCCCAGTCCTAAATGGAGTTGAATCACATGCAGTTTCTGGTCCTACAAGCAAGAGTTGTTTTTTGGTAAGAAGAGTCACTATTGCGCTGCCATTGCCATACAAAGGACAAATAGCACTGGCGTCTGTTCCCAGCAAGTACAGTGTATTGGATGGAAGAGGATCTACTGTTCTTGTCAGGTTCCTTAGCAGAATTGAACTAGATATGGCCGTGTGTGTAGGAAGCACAGTTCTTTTGTTCTGAGCAAGCTCACTGTTCTGGCCCTACAAGAAACACAGTAGAGTAGAAGAGTGCTCTTTTCTCAAAAGCAGAGTATGTTTCTTGTAAGGCGAGCTAGAGTTTGTTTTCCAGTCCTAAATGGAGTTGAGTCACATGCAGTTTTTTGTCCTATGAGCAAGAGTTGTTTTCTGGTAAGACGAGTCACTATTGTGCCCCAATTGCCATACACAGTGCAAAATGCACTCGCGTCTCTTCCCCGCAAGTACGGTGTATTAGACTGAAGAGGAGCTACTGTTCTTGTCAGTATCCTAAGCAGAGTTGAAATAGATATGGCGCGTGTTTCTAGGAAGCACAGTTCTTTTGTTCTGAGCAAGCTCACTCTTCGGACCCCATAGGAAACACAGTAGAGTAGAAGAGTGCTCTTTTCTCAAAAGCAGAGTGTGTTTCATGTAAGGCGAGCTAGCATTTGTTTCCCTGTCCTAAATGGAGTTGAATCACATGCAGTTTCTGGTCCTACAAGCAAGAGTTGTTTTCTGGTAAGGAAAGTCACTATTGTGCTCCCATTGCCACACACAGTGCAAATAGCACTCGTGTCTGTTCTCAGCAAGTACAGTATATCGGACTGAAGAGGAGCTACTGTTCTTGTCAGTTTCCTAAGCAGAGTTGAACTCGATATGGTCCGTGTGTAGGAAGCACAGTTCTTTTGTTTGGAGCATGCTCACTGTTCTGGCCCTATAGGAAACACAGTAGAGTAGAAGGGTGCTCTTTTCTCTAAAGCAGAGTGTGTTTCTTGTAAGGCGAGCTAGTGTTTGTTTCCCAGACCTAAATGGAGTTGAATCACATGCAGTTTCTGGTCCTATGAGCAAGAGTTGTTTTATGGTAAGAAGAGTCACTATTTGGCTGGCATTGCCATACACAGGACAAATAGCACTGGCGTCTGTTCCCAGCAATTACAGTGTATTGGACTGAAGAGGATCTACTGTTCTTGTCAGGTTCCTAAGCAGAACTGAACTAGATATGGCCGTGTGTGTAGGAAGCACAGTTCTTTGTTCTGAGCAAGCTCACTGTTCGGACCCCATAGGAAACACAGTAGAGTAGAAGAGTGCTCTTTTCTCAAAAGCAGAGTGTGTTTCTTGTAAGTCAAGCTAGCATTTGTTTCCCAGTCCTAAATGGAGTTGAGTCACATGCAGTTTTTTGTCCTACGAGCAAGAGTTGTTTTCTGGTAAGGCTAGTCACTATTGTGCTCCAAATGCCATACACAGTGCAAATAGCACTCGCGTCTCTTCCCCGCAAGTACAGTGTATTGGACTGAAGAGGAGCTACTGTTCTTGTCAGTTTCCTAAGCAGAGTTGAACTAGATATGGCCCGTGTGTGTAGGAAGCACAGTTCTTTTGTTCTGAGCAAGCTCCCTGTTCGGACACCATAGGAAACACAGTATAGTAGAAGAGTGCTCTTTTCTCAAAAACAGAGTGTGTTTCATGTAAGGCGAGCTAGCATTTGTTTCCCAGACCTAAATGAAGTTGAATCACATGCAGTTTCTGGTACTACGAGCAAGAGTTGTTTTCTGGTAAAGAAAGTCACTATTGCGCTTCCATTGCCTTACACAGTGCAAATAGCACTCGCGTCTGTTCCCAGCAAGTACAGAGTATCGGACTGAAGAGGAGCTACTGTTCTTGTCAGTTTCCTAAGCAGAGTTGAACTAGATATGGCCCGTGTGTGTAGGAAGCACAGTTCTTATGTTCTGAGCAAGCTCACTGTTCTGGCCATTTAGGAAACACAGTAGAGTAGAAGAGTGCTCTTTTCTCAAAAGCAGAGTGTGTTTTGGTAAGGCGAGCTAGCGTTTGTTTTCCAGTCCTAAATGGAGTTGAGTCACATGCAGTTTTTTGTCCTACGAGCAAGAGTTGTTTTCTGGTAAGGCGAGTCACTATTGTGCTCCAATTGTCATACACAGTGCAAATAGCACTCGCGTCTCTTCCCCGCAAGTACAATGTATTGGACTGAAGAGGAACTACTGTTCTTGTCAGTTTCCTAAGCAGAGTTGAACTAGATATGGCCCGTGTGTGTAGGAAGCACAGTTCTTTTGTTCTGAGCAAGCTCACTGTTTGGACCCCATAGGAAACACGATAGAGTAGAAGAGTGCTCTTTTCTCTAAAGCAGATTGTGTTTCTTGTAAGGCGAGCTAGCGTTTGTTTCCCAGTCCTAAATGGAGTGGAATCACATGCAGTTTCTGGTCCTACAAGCAAGAGTTGTTTTCTGGTAAGGAAAGTCACTAATGCGCTCCCATTGCCATACACAGTGCAAATAGCACTCGTGTCTGTTCCCAGCAAGTACAATGTATTGAACTGAAGAGGATCTACTGTTCTTGTCAGTTTCCTAAGCAGAGTTGAACTAGATATGGCCCGTGTTTGTAGGAAGCACAGTTCTTTTGTTTGGAGCATGCTCACTGTTCTGGCCCTATAGGAAACACAGTAGAGTAGAAGAGTGCTCTTTTCTCTAAAGCAGAGTGTGTTTCTTGTAAGGGGAGCTAGCGTTTGTTTCCCAGTCCTAAATGGAGTTGAATCACATGCAGTTTCTGGTCCTACGAACAAGAGTTGTTTTATGGTAAGAATAGTCACTATTGCGCTGCCATTGCCATACAAAGGACAAATAGCACTGGCGTCTGTTCCCAGCAAGTACAGTGTATTGGACTGAAGAGTATCTACTGTTCTTGTCAGGATTCTAAGCAGAATTGAACTAGATATGGCCGTGTGTGTATGAAGCACAGTTCTTTTGTTCTGAGCAAGCTCACTGTTCTGGCCCTACAGGAAACACAGTAGAGTAGAAGAGTGCTCTTTTCTCTAAAGCAGAGTGTGTTTCTTGTAAGGCGAGCTAGAGTTTGTTTCCCAGTCCTAAATGGAGTTGAGTCACAGGCAGTTTTTTGTCCTACAAGCAACAGTTGTTTTCTGGTAAGACGAGTCACTATTGTGCTCCAATTGCCATACACTGTACAAATAGCACTCGCGTCTCTTCCCAGCAAGTACAGTGTATTGGACTGAAGAGGAGCTACTGTTCTTGTCAGGTTCCTAAGCAGAGTTGCACTAGATATGGTCCATGTGTGTAGGAAGCACAGTTGTTTTGTTCTGAGCAAGCTCACTGTTTGGACACCATAGGAAACACAGTAGAGTAGAAGAGTGCTCTTTTCTCAAAAGCAGAGTGTGTTTCTTGTAAGGCGAGCTAGCGTTTGTTTCCCAGTCCTAAATGGAGTTGAATCCCATGCAGTTTCTGGTCCTATGAGCAAGAGTTTTTTTCTCGTAAGAATAGTCACTATTGCGCTGCCATTGCCATACACAGGACAAATAGCACTGTTGTCTGTTCCCAGCAGTACAGTGTATTGGACTTAAGAGGATCTACTGTTCTTGTCAGGTTCCTAAGCAGAATTGAACTAGGTATGGCGGTGTGTGTAGGAAGCACGGATTTTTTGTTCTGAGCAAGCTCACTGTTCGGACCTCATAGGAAACACAGTAGAGTAGAAGAGTGCTCTTTTCTCTAAAGCAGATTGTGTTTCTTGTAAGGCGAGCTAGCGTTTGTTTCCTAGTCCTAAATGGAGTTCAATCACAGGCAGTTTCCGGTCCTATGGGCAAGAGTTGTTTTTTGGTAAGGAAAGTCACTATTGTGCTCCCATTGCCATACACAGTGCAAATAGCACTGGCGTCTGTTCCCAGAAAGTACAGTGTATTGGACTGAATAGGAGCTACTGTTCTTGTCAGTTTCCTAAGCAGAGTTGAACTAGATATGGTCGGTGTGTGTAGGAAGCACAGTTCTTTTGTTCTGAGCAAGCTCACTGTTTGGACCCCATAGGAAACACAGTAGAGTAGAAGAGTGCTCTTTTTTCAAAAGCAGAGCGTGTTTCTTGTAAGGAGAGCTAGCATTTGTTTCACAATCCTAAATGGAGTTGAATCCCATGCAGTTTCTGGTCGTACGAGCAAGAGTTGTTTTCTGGTAAGAAGAGTCAATATTGCGCTGCCATTGCCCTACACAGGACAAATATCACTGGAGTCTGTTCCCAGCAAATACAGTGTATTGGACTGAAGAGGAGCTACTGTTCTTGTCAGTTTCCTAAGCAGAATTGAACTAGATATGGCCGTGTGTGTAGGAAGCACAGTTCTTTTGTTCTGAGCAAGTTCACTGTTCGGACCTCTTAGGAAACACAGTAGAGTAGAAGAGTGCTCTTTTCTCTAAAGCAGAGTGTGTTTCTTGTAAGGCGAGCTAGCTTTTGTTTCCCAGTCCTAAATGGAGTTGAATCACATGCAGTTTCTGGTCCTACAAGCAAGAGTTGTTTTTTGGTAAGAAGAGTCACTATTGCGCTGCCATTGCCATACAAAGGACAAATAGCACTGGCGTCTGTTCCCAGCAAGTACAGTGTATTGGACGAAAGAGGATCTACTGTTCTTGTCAGGTTCCTTAGCAGAATTGAACTAGATATGGCCGTGTGTGTAGGAAGCACAGTTCTTTTGTTCTGAGCAAGCTCACTATTCTGGCCCTACAGGAAACACAGTAGAGTAGAAGAGTGCTCTTTTCTCTAAAGCAGAGTGTGTTTCTTGTAAGGCGAGCTAGAGTTTGTTTCCCAGTCCTAAATGGAGTTGAGTCACAGGCAGTTTTTTGTCCTACAAGCAACAGTTGTTTTCTGGTAAGACGAGTCACTATTGTGCTCCAATTGCCATACACTGTACAAATAGTACTCGCGTCTCTTCCCAGCAAGTACAGTGTATTGGACTGAAGAGGAGCTACTGTTCTTGTCAGGTTCCTAAGCAGAGTTGCACTAGATATGGTCCATGTGTGTAGGAAGCACAGTTGTTTTGTTCTGAGCAAGCTCACTGTTTGGACACCATAGGAAACACAGTAGAGTAGAAGAGTGTTCTTTTCTCAAAAGCAGAGTGTGTTTCTTGTAAGGCGAGCTAGCGTTTGTTTCCCAGTCCTAAATGGAGTTGAATCCCATGCAGTTTCTGGTCCTATGAGCAAGAGTTGTTTTCTCGTAAGAAGAGTCACTATTGCGCTGCCATTGCCATACACAGGACAAATAGCACTGTTGTCTGTTCCCAGCAGTACAGTGTATTGGACTTAAGAGGATCTACTGTTCTTGTCAGGTTCCTAAGCAGAATTGAACTAGGTATGGCGGTGTGTGTAGGAAGCACGGATTTTTTGTTCTGAGCAAGCTCACTGTTCGGACCTCATAGGAAACACAGTAGAGTAGAAGAGTGCTCTTTTCTCTAAAGCAGATTGTGTTTCTTGTAAGGCGAGCTAGCGTTTGTTTCCTAGTCCTAAATCGAGTTCAATCACAGGCAGTTTCCGGTCCTATGAGCAAGAGTTGTTTTTGGTAAGGAAAGTCACTATTGTGCTCCCATTGCCATACACAGTGCAAATAGCACTGGCGTCTGTTCCCAGCAAGTACAGTGTATTGGACTGAATAGGAGCTACTGTTCTTGTCAGTTTCCTAAGCAGAGTTGAACTAGATATGGTCGGTGTGTGTAGGAAGCACAGTTCTTTTGTTCTGAGCAAGCTCACTGTTTGGACCCCATAGGAAACACAGTAGAGTAGAAGAGTGCTCTTTTTTCAAAAGCAGAGTGTGTTTCTTGTAAGGAGAGCTAGCGTTTGTTTCACAATCCTAAATGGAGTTGAATCCCATGCAGTTTCGGTCGTACGAGCAAGAGTTGTTTTCTGGTAAGAAGAGTCAATATTGCGCTGCCATTGTCCTACACAGGACAAATATCACTGGAGTCTGTTCCCAGCAAGTACAGTGTATTGGACTGAAGAGGAGCTACTGTTCTTGTCAGGTTCCTAAGCAGAACTGAACTAGATATGGCCGTGTGTGTAGGAAGCACAGTTCTTTTGTTCTGAGCAAGTTCACTGTTGGGACCTTTTAGGAAACACAGTAGAGTAGAAGAGTGCTCCTTTTTCTAAAGCAGAGTGTGTTTCTTGTAAGGCGAGCTAGCGTTTGTTTCCCAGTCCTAAATGGAGTTGAATCACATGCAGTTTCTGGTCCTACAAGCAAGTTGTTTTCTGGTAAGAAGAGTCACTATTGCGCTGCCATTGCCATACACAGGACAAATAGCACTGTTGTCTTTTCCCAGCAAGTACAGTGTATTGGATGGAAGAGGATCTACTGTTCTTGTCAGGTTCCTAAGCAGACTTGAACTAGATAGGGCCGTGTGTGTAGGAAGCACAGTTTTTTTGTTCTGAGCAAGCTCACTGTTCGGAACCCATAGGAAGCACAGTAGAGTAGAAGAGTGCTCTTTTCTCAAAAGCAGAGTGTGTTTCTTGTAAGGCGAGCTAGCGTTTGTTTCCCAGTCCTAAATGGAGTTGAGTCACATGCAGTTTTTTGTCCTACGAGCAAGAGTTGTTTTCTGGTAAGACGAGTCACTATTGTGCTCCAATAGCCATACACAGTGCAAATAGCACTCGCGTCTGTTTTCCGCAAGTACGGTGTATTGGACTGAAGAGGAGCTACTGTTCTTGTCAGTTTCCTAAGCAGAGTTGAACTAGATATGGCCCGTGTGTGTAGGAAGCACAGTTCTTTTGTTCTGAGCAAGCTCACTATTCGGACCCCATAGGAAACACAGTAGAGTAGAAGACTGCTCTTTTCTCAAAAGCAGATTGTGTTTCTTGTAAGGAGAGACAGCGTTTGTTTCCCAGTCCTAAATGGAGTGGAATCACATGCAGTTTCTGGTCCTACGAGCAAGCGTTGTTTTCTGGTAAGGTAAGTCACTAATGTGCTCCCATTGCCATACACAGTGCAAATAGCACTCGTGTCTGTTCCCAGCAAGTACAATGTATTGAACTGAAGAGGATCTACTGTTCTTGTCAGTTTCCTAAGCAGAGTTGAACTAGATATGGCCCGTGTTTGTAGGAAGCACAGTTCTTTTGTTCTGAGCAAGCTCACTGTTCTGGCCCTACAGGAAACACAGTAGAGTAGAAGAGTGCTCTTTTCTCAAAAGCAGAGTGTGTTTCTTGTAAGGCGAGCTAGAGTTTGTTTCCCAGTCCTAAATGGAGTTGAGTCACATTCAGTTTTTTGTCCTATGAGCAAGAGTTGTTTTCTGGTAAGACGAGTCACTATTGTGCTTCAATTGCCATACACAGTGCAAAAAGCACTCGCGTCTCTTCCCTGCAAGTACGGTGTATTAGACTGAAGAGGAGCTACTGTTCTTGTCAGTTTCCTAAGCAGAGTTGAAATAGATATGGCCCGTGTGTCTAGGAAGCACAGTTCTTTTGTTCTGAGCAAGCTCACTGTTCAGACCCCATAGGAAACACAGTAGAGTAGAAGAGTGCTCTTTTCTCAAAAGCAGAGTGTGTTTCTTGTAAGGCGAGCTAGAGTTTGTTTCCCAGTCCTAAATGGAGTTGAGTCACATGCAGTTTTTTGTCCTACGAGCAACAGTTGTTTTCTGGTAAGACGAGTCACTATTGTGCTCCAATTGCCATACACTGTACAAAGAGCACTCGCGTCTCTTCCCAGCAAGTACAGTGTATTGGACTGAAGAGGAGCTACTGTTCTTGTCAGGTTCCTAAGCAGAGTTAAACTAGATATGGTCCATGTGTGTAGGAAGCACAGTTGTTTTGTTCTGAACAAGCTCACTGTTTGGACACCATAGGAAACACAGTAGAGTAGAAGAGTGCTCTTTTCTCAAAAGCAGAGTGTGTTTCTTGTAAGGCGAGCTAGCGTTTGTTTCCCAGTCCTAAATGGAGTTGAATCCCATGCAGTTTCTGGTCCTATGAGCAAGAGTTGTTTTCTGGTAAGAAGAGTCACTATTGCGCTGCCATTGCCGTACACAGGACAAATAGCACTGTTGTCTGTTCCCAGCAGTACAGTGTATTGGACTTAAGAGGATCTACTGTTCTTGTCAGGTTCCTAAGCAGAATTGAACTAGGTATGGCGGTGTGTGTAGGAAGCACGGTTTTTTTGTTCTGAGCAAGCTCACTGTTCGGACCTCATAGGAAACACAGTAGAGTAGAAGAGTGCTCTTTTCTCTAGAGCAGATTGTGTTATTGTAAGGCGAGCTAGCGTTTGTTTCCTAGTCCTAAATGGAGTTCAATCACAGGCAGTTTCCGGTCCTATGAGCAAGAGTTGTTTTTTGGTAAGGAAAGTCACTATTGTGCTCCCATTGCCATACGCAGTGCAAATAGCACTCGCGTCTGTTCCCAGCAAGTACAGTGTATTGGACTGAATAGGAGCTACTGTTCTTGTCAGTTTCCTAAGCAGAGTTGAACTAGATATGGTCGGTGTGTGTAGGAAGCACAGTTCTTCTGTTCTGAGCAAGCTCACTGTTTGGACCCCATAGGAAACACAGTAGAGTAGAAGAGTGCTCTTTTTTCAAAAGCAGAGCGTGTTTCTTGTAAGGAGAGCTAGCGTTTGTTTCACAATCCTAAATGGAGTTGAATCGCATGCAGTTTCTGGTTCTACGAGCAAGAGTTGTTTTCTGGTAAGAAGAGTCAATATTGTGCTGCCATTGCCCTACACAGGACAAATATCACTGGAGTCTGTTCCCAGCAAGTACAGTGTATTGGACTGAAGAGGAGCTACTGTTCTTGTCAGGTTCCTAAGCAGAATTGAACTAGATATGGCCGTGTGTGTAGGAAGCACAGTTCTTTTGTTCTGAGCAAGTTCACTGTTCGGACCTCTTAGGAAACACAGTAGAGTAGAAGAGTGCTCTTTTCTCTAAAGCAGAGTGTGTTTCTTGTAAGGCGAGCTAGCGTTTGTTTCCCAGTCCTAAATGGAGTTGAATCACATGCAGTTTCTGGTCCTACAAGCAAGAGTTGTTTTTTGGTAAGAAGAGTCACTGTTGCGCTGCCATTGCCATACAAAGGACAAATAGCACTGGCGTCTGTTCCCAGCAAGTACAGTGTATTGGACGGAGGAGGATCTACTGTTCTTGTCAGGTTCCTTAGCAGAATTGAACTAGATATGGCCGTGTGTGTAGGAAGCACAGTTCTTTTGTTCTGAGCAAGCTCACTGTTCTGGCCCTACAAGAAACACAGTAGAGTAGAAGAGTGCTCTTTTCTCAAAAGCAGAGTGTGTTTCTTGTAAGGCGAGCTAGAGTTTGTTTCCCAGTCCTAAATGGAGTTGAGTCACATGCAGTTTTTTGTCCTATGAGCAAGAGTTGTTTTCTGGTAAGACGAGTCACTATTGTGCTCCAATTGCCATACACAGTGCAAAAAGCACTCGCGTCTCTTCCCCGCAAGTACGGTGTATTAGACTGAAGAGGATCTACTGTTCTTGTCAGTTTCCTAAGCAGAGTTGAAATAGATATGGCGCGTGTGTCTAGGAAGCACAGTTCTTTTGTTCTGAGCAAGCTCACTGTTCGGACCCCATAGGAAACACAGTAGAGTAGAAGAGTGCTCTTTTCTCAAAAGCAGAGTGTGTTTCATGTAAGGCGAGCTAGCATTTGTTTCCCTGTCCTAAATGGAGTTGAATCACATGCAGTTTCTGGTCCTACAAGCAAGAGTTGTTTTCTGGTAAGGAAAGTCACTATTGTGCTCCCATTGCCACACACAGTGCAAATAGCACTCGTGTCTGTTCTCAGCAAGTACAGTATATCGGACTGAAGAGGAGCTACTGTTCTTGTCAGTTTCCTAAGCAGAGTTGAACTAGATATGGTCCGTGTGTAGGAAGCACAGTTCTTTTGTTTGGAGCATGCTCACTGTTCTGGCCCTATAGGAAACACAGTAGAGTAGAAGGGTGCTCTTTTCTCTAAAGCAGAGTGTGTTTCTTGTAAGGCGAGCTAGTGTTTGTTTCCCAGTCCTAAATGGAGTTGAATCACATGCAGTTTCTGGTCCTATGAGCAAGAGTTGTTTTATGGTAAGAAGAGTCACTATTGCGCTGGCATTGCCATACACAGGACAAATAGCACTGGCGTCTGTTCCCAGCAATTACAGTGTATTGGACTGAAGAGGATCTACTGTTCTTGTCAGGTTCCTAAGCAGAACTGAACTAGATATGGCCGTGTGTGTAGGAAGCACAGTTCTTTGTTCTGAGCAAGCTCACTGTTCGGACCCCATAGGAAACACAGTAGAGTAGAAGAGTGCTCTTTTCTCAAAAGCAGAGTGTGTTTCTTGTAAGGCGAGCTAGCGTTTGTTTCCCAGTCCTAAATGGAGTTGAGTCACATGCAGTTTTTTGTCCTATGAGCAAGAGTTGTTTTCTGGTAAGACGAGTCACTATTGTGCTCCAATAGCCATACACAGTGCAAATAGCACTCGCGTCTGTTTTCCGCAAATACGGTGTATTGGACTGAAGAGGAGCTACTGTTCTTGTCAGTTTCCTAAGCAGAGTTGAACTAGATATGGCCCGTGTGTGTAGGAAGCACAGTTCTTTTGTTCTGAGCAAGCTCACTATTCGGACCCCATAGGAAACACAGTAGAGTAGAAGACTGCTCTTTTCTCAAAAGCAGATTGTGTTTCTTGTAAGGCGAGACAGCGTTTGTTTCCCAGTCCTAAATGGAGTGGAATCACATGCAGTTTCTGGTCCTACGAGCAAGAGTTGTTTTCTGGTAAGGAAAGTCAATAATGTGCTCCCATTGCCATACACAGTGCAAATAGCACTCGTGTCTGTTCCCAGCAAGTACAATGTATTGAACTGAAGAGGATCTACTGTTCTTGTCAGTTTCCTAAGCAGAGTTGAACTAGATATGGCCAGTGTATGTAGGAAGGACAGTTCTTTTGTTCTGAGCAAGCTCACTGTTCTGGCCCTTTCAGGAAACACAGTAGAGTAGAAGAGTGCTCTTTTCTCAAAAGCAGAGTGTGTTTCTTGTAAGGCGAGCTAGAGTTTGTTTCCCAGTCCTAAATGGAGTTGAGTCACATTCAGTTTTTTGTCCTATGAGCAAGAGTTGTTTTCTGGTAAGATGAGTCACTATTGTGCTTCAATTGCAATACACAGTGCAAAAAGCACACGCGTCTCTTCCCTGCAAGTACGGTGTATTAGACTGAAGAGGAGCTACTGTTCTTGTCAGTTTCCTAAGCAGAGTTGAAATAGATATGGCCCGTGTGTCTAGGAAGCACAGTTCTTTTGTTCTGAGCAAGCTCACTGTTCAGACCCCATTGGAAACACAGTAGAGTAGAAGAGTGCTCTTTTCTCAAAAGCAGAGTGTGTTTCTTGTAAGGCGAGCTAGAGTTTGTTTCCCAGTCCTAAATGGAGTTGAGTCACATTCAGTTTTTTGTCCTATGAGCAAGAGTTGTTTTCTGGTAAGATGAGTCACTATTGTGCTTCAATTGCAATACACAGTGCAAAAAGCACACGCGTCTCTTCCCTGCAAGTACGGTGTATTAGACTGAAGAGGAGCTACTGTTCTTGTCAGTTTCCTAAGCAGAGTTGAAATAGATATGGCCCGTGTGTCTAGGAAGCACAGTTCTTTTGTTCTGAGCAAGCTCACTGTTCAGACCCCATTGGAAACACAGTAGAGTAGAAGAGTGCTCTTTTCTCAAAAGCAGAGTGTGTTTCTTGTAAGGCGAGCTAGAGTTTGTTTCCCTGTCCTAAATGGAGTTGAGTCACATGCAGTTTTTTGTCCTACGAGCAACAGTTGTTTTCTGGTAAGACGAGTCACTATTGTGCTCCAATTGCCATACACTGTACAAAGAGCACTCGCGTCTCTTCCCAGCAAGTACAGTGTATTGGACTGAAGAGGAGCTACTGTTCTTGTCAGGTTCCTAAGCAGAGTTAAACTAGATATGGTCCATGTGTGTAGGAAGCACAGTTGTTTTGTTCTGAACAAGCTCACTGTTTGGACACCGTAGGAAACACAGTAGAGTAGAAGAGTGCTCTTTTCTCAAAAGCAGAGTGTGTTTCTTGTAAGGCGAGCTAGCGTTTGTTTCCCAGTCCTAAATGGAGTTGAATCCCATGCAGTTTCTGGTCCTATGAGCAAGAGTTGTTTTCTGGTAAGAAGAGTCACTATTGGGCTGCCATTGCCGTACACAGGACAAATAGCACTGTTGTCTGTTCCCAGCAGTACAGTGTATTGGACTTAAGAGGATCTACTGTTCTTGTCAGGTTCCTAAGCAGAATTGAACTAGGTATGGCGGTGTGTGTAGGAAGCACGGTTTTTTTGTTCTGAGCAAGCTCACTGTTCGGACCTCATAGGAAACACAGTAGAGTAGAAGAGTGCTCTTTTCTCTAGAGCAGATTGTGTTTCTTGTAAGGCGAGCTAGCGTTTGTTTCCTAGTCCTAAATGGAGTTCAATCACAGGCAGTTTCCGGTCCTATGAGCAAGAGTTGTTTTTTGGTAAGGAAAGTCACTATTGTGCTCCCCTTGCCATACACAGTGCAAATAGCACTGGCGTCTGTTCCCAGCAAGTACAGTGTATTGGACTGAATAGGAGCTACTGTTCTTGTCAGTTTCCTAAGCAGAGTTGAACTAGATATGGTCGGTGTGTGTAGGAAGCACAGTTCTTTTGTTCTGAGCAAGCTCACTGTTTGGACCCCATAGGAAACACAGTAGAGTAGAAGAGTGCTCTTTTTTCAAAAGCAGAGCGTGTTTCTTGTAAGGAGAGCTAGGATTTGTTTCACAATCCTAAATGGAGTTGAATCCCATGCAGTTTCTGGTCGTACGAGCAAGAGTTGTTTTCTGGTAAGAAGAGTCAATATTGCGCTGCCATTGCCCTACACAGGACAAATATCACTGGAGTCTGTTCCCAGCAAATACAGTGTATTGGACTGAAGAGGAGCTACTGTTCTTGTCAGTTTCCTAAGCAGAATTGAACTAGATATGGCCGTGTGTGTAGGAAGCACAGTTCTTTTGTTCTGAGCAAGCTCACTGTTCTGGCCCTACAAGAAACACAGTAGAGTAGAAGAGTGCTCTTTTCTCAAAAGCAGAGTATGTTTCTTGTAAGGCGAGCTAGAGTTTGTTTTCCAGTCCTAAATGGAGTTGAGTCACATGCAGTTTTTTGTCCTATGAGCAAGAGTTGTTTTCTGGTAAGACGAGTCACTATTGTGCCCCAATTGCCATACACAGTGCAAAATGCACTCGCGTCTCTTCCCCGCAAGTACGGTGTATTAGACTGAAGAGGAGCTACTGTTCTTGTCAGTTTCCTAAGCAGAGTTGAAATAGATATGGCGCGTGTTTCTAGGAAGCACAGTTCTTTTGTTCTGAGCAAGCTCACTCTTCGGACCCCATAGGAAACACAGTAGAGTAGAAGAGTGCTCTTTTCTCAAAAGCAGAGTGTGTTTCATGTAAGGCGAGCTAGCATTTGTTTCCCTGTCCTAAATGGAGTTGAATCACATGCAGTTTCTGGTCCTACAAGCAAGAGTTGTTTTCTGGTAAGGAAAGTCACTATTGTGCTCCCATTGCCACACACAGTGCAAATAGCACTCGTGTCTGTTCTCAGCAAGTACAGTATATCGGACTGAAGAGGAGCTACTGTTCTTGTCAGTTTCCTAAGCAGAGTTGAACTAGATATGGTCCGTGTGTAGGAAGCACAGTTCTTTTGTTTGGAGCATGCTCACTGTTCTGGCCCTATAGGAAACACAGTAGAGTAGAAGGGTGCTCTTTTCTCTAAAGCAGAGTGTGTTTCTTGTAAGGCGAGCTAGTGTTTGTTTCCCAGTCCTAAATGGAGTTGAATCACATGCAGTTTCTGGTCCTATGAGCAAGAGTTGTTTTATGGTAAGAAGAGTCACTATTTGGCTGGCATTGCCATACACAGGACAAATAGCACTGGCGTCTGTTCCCAGCAATTACAGTGTATTGGACTGAAGAGGATCTACTGTTCTTGTCAGGTTCCTAAGCAGAACTGAACTAGATATGGCCGTGTGTGTAGGAAGCACAGTTCTTTGTTCTGAGCAAGCTCACTGTTCGGACCCCATAGGAAACACAGTAGAGTAGAAGAGTGCTCTTTTCTCAAAAGCAGAGTGTGTTTCTTGTAAGTCAAGCTAGCGTTTGTTTCCCAGTCCTAAATGGAGTTGAGTCACATGCAGTTTTTTGTCCTACGAGCAAGAGTTGTTTTCTGGTAAGGCTAGTCACTATTGTGCTCCAAATGCCATACACAGTGCAAATAGCACTCGCGTCTCTTCCCCGCAAGTACAGTGTATTGGACTGAAGAGGAGCTACTGTTCTTGTCAGTTTCCTAAGCAGAGTTGAACTAGATATGGCCCGTGTGTGTAGGAAGCACAGTTCTTTTGTTCTGAGCAAGCTCCCTGTTCGGACACCATAGGAAACACAGTATAGTAGAAGAGTGCTCTTTTCTCAAAAACAGAGTGTGTTTCATGTAAGGCGAGCTAGCATTTGTTTCCCAGACCTAAATGAAGTTGAATCACATGCAGTTTCTGGTACTACGAGCAAGAGTTGTTTTCTGGTAAAGAAAGTCACTATTGCGCTTCCATTGCCTTACACAGTGCAAATAGCACTCGCGTCTGTTCCCAGCAAGTACAGAGTATCGGACTGAAGAGGAGCTACTGTTCTTGTCAGTTTCCTAAGCAGAGTTGAACTAGATATGGCCCGTGTGTGTAGGAAGCACAGTTCTTATGTTCTGAGCAAGCTCACTGTTCTGGCCATTTAGGAAACACAGTAGAGTAGAAGAGTGCTCTTTTCTCAAAAGCAGAGTGTGTTTTGGTAAGGCGAGCTAGCGTTTGTTTTCCAGTCCTAAATGGAGTTGAGTCACATGCAGTTTTTTGTCCTACGAGCAAGAGTTGTTTTCTGGTAAGGCGAGTCACTATTGTGCTCCAATTGTCATACACAGTGCAAATAGCACTCGCGTCTCTTCCCCGCAAGTACAATGTATTGGACTGAAGAGGAACTACTGTTCTTGTCAGTTTCCTAAGCAGAGTTGAACTAGATATGGCCCGTGTGTGTAGGAAGCACAGTTCTTTTGTTCTGAGCAAGCTCACTGTTTGGACCCCATAGGAAACACGATAGAGTAGAAGAGTGCTCTTTTCTCTAAAGCAGATTGTGTTTCTTGTAAGGCGAGCTAGCGTTTGTTTCCCAGTCCTAAATGGAGTGGAATCACATGCAGTTTCTGGTCCTACAAGCAAGAGTTGTTTTCTGGTAAGGAAAGTCACTAATGCGCTCCCATTGCCATACACAGTGCAAATAGCACTCGTGTCTGTTCCCAGCAAGTACAATGTATTGAACTGAAGAGGATCTACTGTTCTTGTCAGTTTCCTAAGCAGAGTTGAACTAGATATGGCCCGTGTTTGTAGGAAGCACAGTTCTTTTGTTTGGAGCATGCTCACTGTTCTGGCCCTATAGGAAACACAGTAGAGTAGAAGAGTGCTCTTTTCTCTAAAGCAGAGTGTGTTTCTTGTAAGGGGAGCTAGCGTTTGTTTCCCAGTCCTAAATGGAGTTGAATCACATGCAGTTTCTGGTCCTACGAACAAGAGTTGTTTTATGGTAAGAATAGTCACTATTGCGCTGCCATTGCCATACAAAGGACAAATAGCACTGGCGTCTGTTCCCAGCAAGTACAGTGTATTGGACTGAAGAGTATCTACTGTTCTTGTCAGGATTCTAAGCAGAATTGAACTAGATATGGCCGTGTGTGTATGAAGCACAGTTCTTTTGTTCTGAGCAAGCTCACTGTTCTGGCCCTACAGGAAACACAGTAGAGTAGAAGAGTGCTCTTTTCTCTAAAGCAGAGTGTGTTTCTTGTAAGGCGAGCTAGAGTTTGTTTCCCAGTCCTAAATGGAGTTGAGTCACAGGCAGTTTTTTGTCCTACAAGCAACAGTTGTTTTCTGGTAAGACGAGTCACTATTGTGCTCCAATTGCCATACACTGTACAAATAGCACTCGCGTCTCTTCCCAGCAAGTACAGTGTATTGGACTGAAGAGGAGCTACTGTTCTTGTCAGGTTCCTAAGCAGAGTTGCACTAGATATGGTCCATGTGTGTAGGAAGCACAGTTGTTTTGTTCTGAGCAAGCTCACTGTTTGGACACCATAGGAAACACAGTAGAGTAGAAGAGTGCTCTTTTCTCAAAAGCAGAGTGTGTTTCTTGTAAGGCGAGCTAGCGTTTGTTTCCCAGTCCTAAATGGAGTTGAATCCCATGCAGTTTCTGGTCCTATGAGCAAGAGTTTTTTTCTCGTAAGAATAGTCACTATTGCGCTGCCATTGCCATACACAGGACAAATAGCACTGTTGTCTGTTCCCAGCAGTACAGTGTATTGGACTTAAGAGGATCTACTGTTCTTGTCAGGTTCCTAAGCAGAATTGAACTAGGTATGGCGGTGTGTGTAGGAAGCACGGATTTTTTGTTCTGAGCAAGCTCACTGTTCGGACCTCATAGGAAACACAGTAGAGTAGAAGAGTGCTCTTTTCTCTAAAGCAGATTGTGTTTCTTGTAAGGCGAGCTAGCGTTTGTTTCCTAGTCCTAAATGGAGTTCAATCACAGGCAGTTTCCGGTCCTATGGGCAAGAGTTGTTTTTTGGTAAGGAAAGTCACTATTGTGCTCCCATTGCCATACACAGTGCAAATAGCACTGGCGTCTGTTCCCAGAAAGTACAGTGTATTGGACTGAATAGGAGCTACTGTTCTTGTCAGTTTCCTAAGCAGAGTTGAACTAGATATGGTCGGTGTGTGTAGGAAGCACAGTTCTTTTGTTCTGAGCAAGCTCACTGTTTGGACCCCATAGGAAACACAGTAGAGTAGAAGAGTGCTCTTTTTTCAAAAGCAGAGCGTGTTTCTTGTAAGGAGAGCTAGCATTTGTTTCACAATCCTAAATGGAGTTGAATCCCATGCAGTTTCTGGTCGTACGAGCAAGAGTTGTTTTCTGGTAAGAAGAGTCAATATTGCGCTGCCATTGCCCTACACAGGACAAATATCACTGGAGTCTGTTCCCAGCAAATACAGTGTATTGGACTGAAGAGGAGCTACTGTTCTTGTCAGTTTCCTAAGCAGAATTGAACTAGATATGGCCGTGTGTGTAGGAAGCACAGTTCTTTTGTTCTGAGCAAGTTCACTGTTCGGACCTCTTAGGAAACACAGTAGAGTAGAAGAGTGCTCTTTTCTCTAAAGCAGAGTGTGTTTCTTGTAAGGCGAGCTAGCTTTTGTTTCCCAGTCCTAAATGGAGTTGAATCACATGCAGTTTCTGGTCCTACAAGCAAGAGTTGTTTTTTGGTAAGAAGAGTCACTATTGCGCTGCCATTGCCATACAAAGGACAAATAGCACTGGCGTCTGTTCCCAGCAAGTACAGTGTATTGGACGAAAGAGGATCTACTGTTCTTGTCAGGTTCCTTAGCAGAATTGAACTAGATATGGCCGTGTGTGTAGGAAGCACAGTTCTTTTGTTCTGAGCAAGCTCACTATTCTGGCCCTACAGGAAACACAGTAGAGTAGAAGAGTGCTCTTTTCTCTAAAGCAGAGTGTGTTTCTTGTAAGGCGAGCTAGAGTTTGTTTCCCAGTCCTAAATGGAGTTGAGTCACAGGCAGTTTTTTGTCCTACAAGCAACAGTTGTTTTCTGGTAAGACGAGTCACTATTGTGCTCCAATTGCCATACACTGTACAAATAGTACTCGCGTCTCTTCCCAGCAAGTACAGTGTATTAGACTGAAGAGGAGCTACTGTTCTTGTCAGGTTCCTAAGCAGAGTTGAACTAGATATGGTCCATGTGTGTAGGAAGCACAGTTGTTTTGTTCTGAGCAAGCTCACTGTTTGGACACCATAGGAAACACAGTAGAGTAGAAGAGTGTTCTTTTCTCAAAAGCAGAGTGTGTTTCTTGTAAGGCGAGCTAGCGTTTGTTTCCCAGTCCTAAATGGAGTTGAATCCCATGCAGTTTCTGGTCCTATGAGCAAGAGTTGTTTTCTCGTAAGAAGAGTCACTATTGCGCTGCCATTGCCATACACAGGACAAATAGCACTGTTGTCTGTTCCCAGCAGTACAGTGTATTGGACTTAAGAGGATCTACTGTTCTTGTCAGGTTCCTAAGCAGAATTGAACTAGGTATGGCGGTGTGTGTAGGAAGCACGGATTTTTTGTTCTGAGCAAGCTCACTGTTCGGACCTCATAGGAAACACAGTAGAGTAGAAGAGTGCTCTTTTCTCTAAAGCAGATTGTGTTTCTTGTAAGGCGAGCTAGCGTTTGTTTCCTAGTCCTAAATCGAGTTCAATCACAGGCAGTTTCCGGTCCTATGAGCAAGAGTTGTTTTTGGTAAGGAAAGTCACTATTGTGCTCCCATTGCCATACACAGTGCAAATAGTACTGGCGTCTGTTCCCAGCAAGTACAGTGTATTGGACTGAATAGGAGCTACTGTTCTTGTCAGTTTCCTAAGCAGAGTTGAACTAGATATGGTCGGTGTGTGTAGGAAGCACAGTTCTTTTGTTCTGAGCAAGCTCACTGTTTGGACCCCATAGGAAACACAGTAGAGTAGAAGAGTGCTCTTTTTTCAAAAGCAGAGTGTGTTTCTTGTAAGGAGAGCTAGCGTTTGTTTCACAATCCTAAATGGAGTTGAATCCCATGCAGTTTCGGTCGTACGAGCAAGAGTTGTTTTCTGGTAAGAAGAGTCAATATTGCGCTGCCATTGTCCTACACAGGACAAATATCACTGGAGTCTGTTCCCAGCAAGTACAGTGTATTGGACTGAAGAGGAGCTACTGTTCTTGTCAGGTTCCTAAGCAGAACTGAACTAGATATGGCCGTGTGTGTAGGAAGCACAGTTCTTTTGTTCTGAGCAAGTTCACTGTTGGGACCTTTTAGGAAACACAGTAGAGTAGAAGAGTGCTCCTTTTTCTAAAGCAGAGTGTGTTTCTTGTAAGGCGAGCTAGCGTTTGTTTCCCAGTCCTAAATGGAGTTGAATCACATGCAGTTTCTGGTCCTACAAGCAAGATGTTTTCTGGTAAGAAGAGTCACTATTGCGCTGCCATTGCCATACACAGGACAAATAGCACTGTTGTCTTTTCCCAGCAAGTACAGTGTATTGGATGGAAGAGGATCTACTGTTCTTGTCAGGTTCCTAAGCAGACTTGAACTAGATAGGGCCGTGTGTGTAGGAAGCACAGTTTTTTTGTTCTGAGCAAGCTCACTGTTCGGAACCCATAGGAAGCACAGTAGAGTAGAAGAGTGCTCTTTTCTCAAAAGCAGAGTGTGTTTCTTGTAAGGCGAGCTAGCGTTTGTTTCCCAGTCCTAAATGGAGTTGAGTCACATGCAGTTTTTTGTCCTACGAGCAAGAGTTGTTTTCTGGTAAGACGAGTCACTATTGTGCTCCAATAGCCATACACAGTGCAAATAGCACTCGCGTCTGTTTTCCGCAAGTACGGTGTATTGGACTGAAGAGGAGCTACTGTTCTTGTCAGTTTCCTAAGCAGAGTTGAACTAGATATGGCCCGTGTGTGTAGGAAGCACAGTTCTTTTGTTCTGAGCAAGCTCACTATTCGGACCCCATAGGAAACACAGTAGAGTAGAAGACTGCTCTTTTCTCAAAAGCAGATTGTGTTTCTTGTAAGGAGAGACAGCGTTTGTTTCCCAGTCCTAAATGGAGTGGAATCACATGCAGTTTCTGGTCCTACGAGCAAGCGTTGTTTTCTGGTAAGGTAAGTCACTAATGTGCTCCCATTGCCATACACAGTGCAAATAGCACTCGTGTCTGTTCCCAGCAAGTACAATGTATTGAACTGAAGAGGATCTACTGTTCTTGTCAGTTTCCTAAGCAGAGTTGAACTAGATATGGCCCGTGTTTGTAGGAAGCACAGTTCTTTTGTTCTGAGCAAGCTCACTGTTCTGGCCCTACAGGAAACACAGTAGAGTAGAAGAGTGCTCTTTTCTCAAAAGCAGAGTGTGTTTCTTGTAAGGCGAGCTAGAGTTTGTTTCCCAGTCCTAAATGGAGTTGAGTCACATTCAGTTTTTTGTCCTATGAGCAAGAGTTGTTTTCTGGTAAGACGAGTCACTATTGTGCTTCAATTGCCATACACAGTGCAAAAAGCACTCGCGTCTCTTCCCTGCAAGTACGGTGTATTAGACTGAAGAGGAGCTACTGTTCTTGTCAGTTTCCTAAGCAGAGTTGAAATAGATATGGCCCGTGTGTCTAGGAAGCACAGTTCTTTTGTTCTGAGCAAGCTCACTGTTCAGACCCCATAGGAAACACAGTAGAGTAGAAGAGTGCTATTTTCTCAAAAGCAGAGTGTGTTTCTTGTAAGGCGAGCTAGAGTTTGTTTCCCAGTCCTAAATGGAGTTGAGTCACATGCAGTTTTTTGTCCTACAAGCAACAGTTGTTTTCTGGTAAGACGAGTCACTATTGTGCTCCAATTGCCATACACTGTACAAAGAGCACTCGCGTCTCTTCCCAGCAAGTACAGTGTATTGGACTGAAGAGGAGCTACTGTTCTTGTCAGGTTCCTAAGCAGAGTTAAACTAGATATGGTCCATGTGTGTAGGAAGCACAGTTGTTTTGTTCTGAACAAGCTCACTGTTTGGACACCATAGGAAACACAGTAGAGTAGAAGAGTGCTCTTTTCTCAAAAGCAGAGTGTGTTTCTTGTAAGGCGAGCTAGCGTTTGTTTCCCAGTCCTAAATGGAGTTGAATCCCATGCAGTTTCTGGTCCTATGAGCAAGAGTTGTTTTCTGGTAAGAAGAGTCACTATTGCGCCGCCATTGCCGTACACAGGACAAATAGCACTGTTGTCTGTTCCCAGCAGTACAGTGTATTGGACTTAAGAGGATCTACTGTTCTTGTCAGGTTCCTAAGCAGAATTGAACTAGGTATGGCGGTGTGTGTAGGAAGCACGGTTTTTTTGTTCTGAGCAAGCTCACTGTTCGGACCTCATAGGAAACACAGTAGAGTAGAAGAGTGCTCTTTTCTCTAGAGCAGATTGTGTTTCTTGTAAGGCGAGCTAGCGTTTGTTTCCCAGTCCTAAATGGAGTGGAATCACATGCAGTTTCTGGTCCTACGAGCAAGAGTTGTTTTCTGGTAAGGAAAGTCACTATTGCGCTCCCATTGCAATACACAGTGCAAATAGCACTCGCGTCTGTTCCCAGCAAGTACAATGTATTGAACTGAAGAGGATCTACTGTTCTTGTCAGTTTCCTAAGCAGAGTTGAAATAGATATGGCCCGTGTGTGTAGGAAGCACAGATCTTTTGTTCTGAGCAAGCTCACTGTTCTGGCCCTATAGGAAACACAGTAGAGTAGAAGAGTGCTCTTTTCTCTAAAGCAGAGTGTGTTTCTTGTAAGGGGAGATAGCGTTTGTTTCCCTGTCCTAAATGGAGTTGAATCACATGCAGTTTCTGGTCCTACGTGCAAGAGTTGTTTTATGGTAAGAATAGTCACTATTGCGCTGCCATTGCCATACACAGGACAAATAGCACTGGCGTCTGTTCCCAGCAAGTACAGTGTATTGGACTGAAGAGGAGCTATTGTTCTTGTCAGGTTCCTAAGCAGAGTTGAACTAGATATGGTCCATGTGAGTAGGAAGCACAGTTGTTTTGTTCTGAGCAAGCTCACTGTTTGGAACCCATAGGAAACACAGTAGAGTAGAAGAGTGCTCTTTTCTCAAAAGCAGAGTGTGTTTCTTCTAAGACGAGCTAGCATTTGTTTCCCAGTCCTAAATGGAGTTGAATCCCATGCAGTTTCTGGTCCTATGAGCAAGAGTTGTTTTCTGGTAAGAAGAGTCACTATTGCGCTGCCATTGCCGTACACAGGACAAATAGCACTGTTGTCTGTTCCCAGCAGTACAGTGTATTGGACTTAAGAGGATCTACTGTTCTTGTCAGGTTCCTAAGCAGAATTGAACTAGGTATGGCGGTGTGTGTAGGAAGCACGGTTTTTTTGTTCTGAGCAAGCTCACTGTTCGGACCTCATAGGAAACACAGTAGAGTAGAAGAGTGCTCTTTTCTCTAGAGCAGATTGTGTTTCTTGTAAGGCGAGCTAGCGTTTGTTTCCTAGTCCTAAATGGAGTTCAATCACAGGCAGTTTCCGGTCCTATGAGCAAGAGTTGTTTTTTGGTAAGGAAAGTCACTATTGTGCTCCCATTGCCATACACAGTGCAAATAGCACTCGCGTCTGTTCCCAGCAAGTACAGTGTATTGGACTGAATAGGAGCTACTGTTCTTGTCAGTTTCCTAAGCAGAGTTGAACTAGATATGGTCGGTGTGTGTAGGAAGCACAGTTCTTTTGTTCTGAGCAAGCTCACTGTTTGGACCCCATAGGAAACACAGTAGAGTAGAAGAGTGCTCTTTTTTCAAAAGCAGAGCGTGTTTCTTGTAAGGAGAGCTAGCGTTTGTTTCACAATCCTAAATGGAGTTGAATCGCATGCAGTTTCTGGTTCTACGAGCAAGAGTTGTTTTCTGGTAAGAAGAGTCAATATTGTGCTGCCATTGCCCTACACAGGACAAATATCACTGGAGTCTGTTCCCAGCAAGTACAGTGTATTGGACTGAAGAGGAGCTACTGTTCTTGTCAGGTTCCTAAGCAGAATTGAACTAGATATGGCCGTGTGTGTAGGAAGCACAGTTCTTTTGTTCTGAGCAAGTTCACTGTTCGGACCTCTTAGGAAACACAGTAGAGTAGAAGAGTGCTCTTTTCTCTAAAGCAGAGTGTGTTTCTTGTAAGGCGAGCTAGCGTTTGTTTCCCAGTCCTAAATGGAGTTGAATCACATGCAGTTTCTGGTCCTACAAGCAAGAGTTGTTTTTTGGTAAGAAGAGTCACTATTGCGCTGCCATTGCCATACAAAGGACAAATAGCACTGGCGTCTGTTCCCAGCAAGTACAGTGTATTGGACGGAAGAGGATCTACTGTTCTTGTCAGGTTCCTTAGCAGAATTGAACTAGATATGGCCGTGTGTGTAGGAAGCACAGTTCTTTTGTTCTGAGCAAGCTCACTGTTCTGGCCCTACAAGAAACACAGTAGAGTAGAAGAGTGCTCTTTTCTCAAAAGCAGAGTGTGTTTCTTGTAAGGCGAGCTAGAGTTTGTTTCCCAGTCCTAAATGGAGTTGAGTCACATGCAGTTTTTTGTCCTATGAGCAAGAGTTGTTTTCTGGTAAGACGAGTCACTATTGTGCTCCAATTGCCATACACAGTGCAAAAAGCACTCGCGTCTCTTCCCCGCAAGTACGGTGTATTAGACTGAAGAGGAGCTACTGTTCTTGTCAGTTTCCTAAGCAGAGTTGAAATAGATATGGCACGTGTGTCTAGGAAGCACAGTTCTTTTGTTCTGAGCAAGCTCACTGTTCGGACCCCATAGGAAACACAGTAGAGTAGAAGAGTGCTCTTTTCTCAAAAGCAGAGTGTGTTTCATGTAAGGCGAGCTAGCATTTGTTTCCCTGTCCTAAATGGAGTTGAATCACATGCAGTTTCTGGTCCTACAAGCAAGAGTTGTTTTCTGGTAAGGAAAGTCACTATTGTGCTCCCATTGCCACACACAGTGCAAATAGCACTCGTGTCTGTTCTCAGCAAGTACAGTATATCGGACTGAAGAGGAGCTACTGTTCTTGTCAGTTTCCTAAGCAGAGTTGAACTAGATATGGTCCGTGTGTAGGAAGCACAGTTCTTTTGTTTGGAGCATGCTCACTGTTCTGGCCCTATAGGAAACACAGTAGAGTAGAAGGGTGCTCTTTTCTCTAAAGCAGAGTGTGTTTCTTGTAAGGCGAGCTAGTGTTTGTTTCCCAGTCCTAAATGGAATTGAATCACATGCAGTTTCTGGTCCTATGAGCAAGAGTTGTTTTATGGTAAGAAGAGTCACTATTTGGCTGGCATCGCCATACACAGGACAAATAGCACTGGCGTCTGTTCCCAGCAATTACAGTGTATTGGACTGAAGAGGATCTACTCTTCTTGTCAGGTTCCTAAGCAGAACTGAACTAGATATGGCCGTGTGTGTAGGAAGCACAGTTCTTTGTTCTGAGCAAGCTCACTGTTCGGACCCCATAGGAAACACAGTAGAGTAGAAGAGTGCTCTTTTCTCAAAAGCAGAGTGTGTTTCTTGTAAGTCGAGCTAGCGTTTGTTTCCCAGTCCTAAATGGAGTTGAGTCACATGCAGTTTTTTGTCCTACGAGCAAGAGTTGTTTTCTGGTAAGGCGAGTCACTATTGTGCTCCAAATGCCATACACAGAGCAAATAGCACTCGCGTCTCTTCCCCGCAAGTACAGTGTATTGGACTGAAGAGGAGCTACTGTTCTTGTCAGTTTCCTAAGCAGAGTTGAACTAGATATGGTCCATGTGTGTAGGAAGCACAGTTCTTTTGTTTTGAGCAAGCTCCCTGTTCGGACACCATAGGAAACACAGTATAGTAAAAGAGTGCTCTTTTCTCAAAAACAGAGTGTGTTTCATGTAAGGCGAGCTAGCATTTGTTTCCCAGACCTAAATGAAGTTGAATCACATGCAGTTTCTGGTACTACGAGCAAGAGTTGTTTTCTGGTAAAGAAAGTCACTATTGCGCTTCCATTGCCATACACAGTGCAAATAGCACTCGCGTCTGTTCCCAGCAAGTACAGTGTATCGGACTGAAGAGGAGCTACTGTTCTTGTCAGTTTCCTAAGCAGAGTTGAACTAGATATGGCCCGTGTGTGTAGGAAGCACAGTTCTTATGTTCTGAGCAAGCTCACTGTTCTGGCACTATAGGAAACACTGTAGAGTAAAAGAGTGCTCTTTTCTCAAAAGCAGAGTGTGTTTTTGTAAGGCAAGCTAGCGTTTGTTTTCCAGTCCTAAATGGAGTTGAGTCACATGCAGTTTTTTGTCCTACGAGCAAGAGTTGTTTTCTGGTAAGGCGAGTCACTATTGTGCTCCAATTGCCATACAGAGTGCAAATAGCACTCGCGTCTCTTCCCCGCAAGTACAATGTATTGGACTGAAGAGGAGCTACTGTTCTTGTCAGTTTCCTAAGCAGAGTTGAACTAGATTGGCCCGTGTGTGTAGGAAGCACAGTTCTTTTGTTCTGAGCAAGCTCACTGTTTGGACCCCATAGGAAACACAATAGAGTAGAAGAGTGCTCTTTTCTCTAAAGCAGATTGTGTTTCTTGTAAGGCGAGCTAGCGTTTGTTTCCCAGTCCTAAATGGAGTGGAATCACATGCAGTTTCTGGTCCTACGAGCAAGAGTTGTTTTCTGGTAAGGAAAGTCACTATTGCGCTCCCATTGCAATACACAGTGCAAATAGCACTCGCGTCTGTTCCCAGCAAGTAAAATGTATTGAACTGAAGAGGATCTACTGTTCTTGTCAGTTTCCTAAGCAGAGTTGAAATAGATATGGCCCGTGTGTGTAGGAAGCACAGATCTTTTGTTCTGAGCAAGCTCACTGTTCTGGCCCTATAGGAAACACAGTAGAGTAGAAGAGTGCTCTTTTCTCTAAAGCAGAGTGTGTTTCTTGTAAGGGGAGATAGCGTTTGTTTCCCTGTCCTAAATGGAGTTGAATCACATGCAGTTTCTGGTCCTACGTGCAAGAGTTGTTTTATGGTAAGAATAGTCACTATTGCGCTGCCATTGCCATACACAGGACAAATAGCACTGGCGTCTGTTCCCAGCAAGTACAGTGTATTGGACTGAAGAGGAGCTATTGTTCTTGTCAGGATCCTAAGCAGAGTTGAACTAGATATGGTCCATGTGTGTAGGAAGCACAGTTGTTTTGTTCTGAGCAAGCTCACTGTTTGGAACCCATAGGAAACACAGTAGAGTAGAAGAGTGCTCTTTTCTCAAAAGCAGAGTGTGTTTCTTCTAAGACGAGCTAGCATTTGTTTCCAAGTCCCAAATGGATTTGAATCCCATGCAGTTTCTGGTCCTACGAGCAAGAGTTGTTTTCTGGTAAGAAGAGTCACTATTGCGCTGCCATTTCCGTACACAGGATAAATAGCACTGTTGTCTGTTCCCAGCAGTACAGTGTATTGGACTGAAGAGGATCTACTGTTCTTGTCAGGTTCCTAAGTAGAAGTGAACTAGGTATGG
>NW_026736950.1:0-54733 GCF_949786415.1 Peromyscus eremicus | reverse complement strand
GGAGCATCGAATACACAATAGAATAATCTAACAAACTATAAAGAAATGGGAATTAATTTCAATGTACCTAATAAACACAATGTTGTATAAACTGTAGAAACTACAGAGATCAAGTAGTGTTGTTCCTCATAATGTCTTCCTCCCACCTAAAATCACCCAAAAACATTCAATATGGATCTTTTATCTGTGTGTACTAACATTTATATTCCTCACTGAAAATAACAGAAATAATCTAAACTTGATAGATGGGTGTGTGCTCCTCTTCCTGCTGCTCCTTCATTTTCTTGTTGTTTCTCACTAGTTTCCTGGGGATATCACTCTCCCTTCTCCGTAGATTTCTCTTAAGTTCCTTCACTCATTACTTCATGTGTTTCTGAAAGTTTATTCAGTGTGGCCTTGGTCAGCCACCATTTAATAACACAATGTGCTGACAAGCTCCAAGTTCTCTGAAAGTTACTTCTGACATCTTTACTTATTTCTGATAGAGGTGAATGGAGCTTGCTGTGAATTTCATGATTTACAAATCAACAAACTATCTTGCTTTCCCAATTTTGGGTTTACTCGAGGTGGCCCACAGTGTCCTAAATCCTCATGAAATTGATATTAGATACTGACGTTAGGCATAGCATACATCTAATTCATATGTATGCTGTGAATTTAACTGTTGTCAAAAATGGCCATTCTTACATATTTAACTTGAGGTTCCATACTTACTTCCTTTGAATTAAAGTTCCTTAAAAAGCAAAGCCAATTTTGCTGTGCATTTAGATTTTGCTGTTGACACTTTTCACTTTTTCTCAATAGTACACTTCATAACTATGTTAAAAACAGTATAAAGACTAATAATGATGCGTGTGTAATATATATGTATATATATATATCATATATCACATTTCACTTAGTAGAGACATCATGCATGGCACAATGACATGTTACCTTATGTATTAAGAATTGCTTTTAAGTGTTGCCAATCATTGTTGTACATTATGAATTGTAAATGACATTTAACTTTAGCTTAATTAAAATGTGAGAAAAATCAAATCTCAAACTCAGTGCTGTGCCATATCTACAACCCAGGCTCCCTGGAGGCTGAGGCAGCAGGACCATACGTTTACAGCAGAACAAGTCTCAAGTTTTGAAGAGATCACCTTAGACTTGAAAATATATACTTGCTCTGTACATTCAATATTTCTTTATGTATATGTTTTATGTCTAAATACATGGGATGGGATAATCTTTCCTGGTACACATCTCTGGAAAAGACTAATTCTTTCTCTGCCAGAGGTCATTAAATATTTCTTACAGACCATCCAGTGATGAGCTCTCATGAGATTTTCCTAATCCAAACTAGCATTTCAACTGATCGTTTCATTTTTCAGATCTCATTTAAGCAGCCATATTATTGAGATTTCATAGGTATAGCTTCCCTGCCATAGCTGGAAGACACAATCTTTTAACAGATATACTAATACTCCAACTCTTATCATCTTTCCACCTCTTTTTCAGTGATGTTCCCTGAAATCTGGAGATGTAAGAGTTGTGATGTAGATGTTTCAGCCCGAATTTTGTAAATATGTAAATACAAATGCAATTTATGAGTACTCTAACTAGAACCTTATACCAGTGTGTACAGACCTATAAAGAGCTATCCATTATATGTGCATTTAAGACGGATTTTTATTTTTCTAGGTGAAAGATTAATCATAAAATTTCTTTTTTTATGCTTCTTTTTTTCCTTTTATTTTATAATTTAATTTAATTTTACATATCAGCCACGGATTCCCTTGTCCTCCCCCCTCCTGCCCCCCCAACCCCCGCCTTCCTGCAGCCCACCCTCCATTCCCATCTTCTCCAGGGCAAATCATAAAATTTCCTATGTGAAATGAAAAGTTCTACTCTAATTTCTCCACTCTCTGTTACTGGATTTGAGAAACATATTCTTCTTCACACTAATCCAAATAGTCTAAAAGAGCTACAGGGTTTGTGCGCTCATAAAAGGAATCTGTTTCTCCCAGGTTAGTGATGCATTATATAAATGCTTGTCTAAAGGAATGGGACGGAATGTACATTCTCATGCACCCTGGTTAGAAATGCATTTCACAAGTTCTCTAATAAGGTATTTATAATAAAATGATATAGACCTATAATGACCAGAGAAAATGTCTTCCTCTGAAATAGAATCTTTATGAGGTATTCATCATAGGAGTTCTCTCATGGCCTGAAAGAATGCCACATCTTTACACCTTCTGTTTAGTAATCATCTCTAAGTCTTCCAGAACAGTGCATTTGATTGATAATCATGTAGGGAGAGTATGTTCTTGGAAAATAGATTTCTTTATTCTAGATGATAGATCCTCAAATATAATTTTTCAAATTAAATAGACAGTTCTTATTTTCTTCCTTCTGTATATTGTAATAGGAGTAATGCCAAAGATATTTTCCATAACACTTACATTCCTATAATGAGCTGGAGGAAATGTGGGCTTATAAAATGGGACCTGTGTGATATAGAAGAAATATTGACTATAGACATATGAATCTCTCCCACCTGCCTATTTCCAAATAATCAGTCGGAGGCTTATTATCAATTACAAACTGTTTTGTGTATGGCTCAGGCTTATTGCTAGCTAGCTCTTACCTCTTAAATTAGCCCATTTCTATTAATCTATGTATTGCATGTGTTTATCTGTGTTCTATTACATCTTGCTCCTCCAGAGGCATGCATTGTCATCCCTGACTCTGTCTTTCTTCTTCCTGTATGTCTCCTTGGATTTCCCACCTGGCTCTAAGCTGTCTTGCCATAGGCCAAAGAGCTTCATTCATCAACCCATAAGAGCAACACCTATTCACAGGGTTCCGAAAGACCACTTCACAGCATTTGACAAAACTTTCATTGTGGATTGGAGAAATTAGCCACATTCTTATCCAGTTACATAATTTAAATGCTCTCCTACATGTTTTGCATAAGTTTGCAAGTAGCTCAATATTGTACAGTTGTAAAGATGTGCTCACAAAATAGAATCTACTCATTCTGTGTTAATCATGCCTCATAGACTACATTTCAATTATCAAATACTGGATGAACGTGAAGTGTCTTCCAAACTTTTATGTAACCAATTTCAAAAAAATTCTAACATTCTTCTTGTCCATAGTGCTATAAGATTTAAAAATGCGATAGTTAGTGTATACTTTTCACACAGCTTCTTCATTAATAGTGAAGAATGCACCATTCATAAACTTTTGTTTTGGAAAAGAACAGTGTTTCATTTTCTTCTCTATCATGTAACTGCATTATCCAATGTGGTAACTATTTCTCCAGAGTGCAAATCTACCTAGATCATGCTTCTTGTTCATGTGTTATATGTCTTAAAATGAGAATAGAGAATCTTGCTACATAAAAAGAATATATTCATTCGTGACAAAATTTTAACATGAGTTTCTGTCATGAAATGAAAAAAAAAACACCATGGAAATGATGTCTTCTAGACACAATGGATCTGATGCACAAGTGAATTCATAAAGACTGTGGCAGTACACAAAAAACTTGCACAGGTTCAACTACATGGAGTTCCAGCATTGAGGAGGGTAGAAAATGAAGTAGGGTTCCCATCCCTAATAAAGAAGGTATCTGAAATTTATACCTGCCAGAAAGGGAAAACCTTTTTTCTGTAACGGAGTGACTCTGTGTATACAAAATCCCACGGCCAAGAGTAGTTGGCCAACAAAAATGAATTCCAGGTTCTTTGTGTATGTGTCAGGGGGAATTTGTGTTTTCTCATTTTTGTTTTTACATTTGTTTTGTGGTATTATTGCAAAAGAAAAAGAAAAGAGAAAACAAAAGCTTAGGTTCATAATGTGGAAGGGAGGATCTGGAGTGAGTTGGGGGAAGGGAAAGCATGGTCAAAATATCTTGCATGAAAATTTGAAAACCAGTAATCTTGTAATTGCTAAAAATATGAATCTAAAAAAGAAACATTTTAAACATTAAAAAAATAATTTTTAAAAGGAACAATAGACAGCTAACAACTACTGAAAGAGGGAAAATTAGTCTTTTCCAGGGGTAAGTCCCCTAGTCGTCATGTAACAGTATTTAATCACACACTCTAAATAGCCAGACCTCCAACTTAGGAAGGAACCTAAGGCTCTTGCTCAGTGAGTTTCCCATGCCCTTCATGTACATACCCTCTCCTCATCCATGCCTTTTCAATCATGTCCATTCTTGCTCTTTTAACAATAGCTAGGAAATGGAAAAAATCTTAATGTAGTTCAATTGATAGATGGATAATGAAAATGTGGTACATATACACAAAAGCAACATGAAGTGGACTCAGCAGGTTGCATTAATCTCTCTCTCTCTCTCTATCTCTCTCTCTCTCTCTCTGTGTGTGTGTGTGTGTGTGTGTGTGTGTGTGTGTGTAACAGTAATAATTTTAAAAAGAGGCTATCAGTTTAAGAGGTAATGGAAAAACAGAATAATTTGGAAGGTGAAAACATTGGAAGAGATCAAGGAAGGAAAGAAAAAGGTAAAGTGATATAATTTATATGTTAATCAAAATATAACATGGAATTGAAAAATCAGAACTGGAGATACTGTGTAGTGCTTAAAGTGTTTCTTACTCTCCATTAGAACTAAAGTTTAGTTCTTAGAATGCAGTTCAAGTGGGTCACAACTGCCTGTTACTTCAACTCCAGGGAAGACAACACCTTATTCTAGCCACCTCAAGCACCTTCACACACATAACACATAGAAATACACAGAGAGACAGAGACAGAGAAATTTATTTTTTTCATATATTTGTATTTTATTTTATTTTTTTCTTTAGAATTTTTTTATTCATTTTACATACCAATCAAAGATCTCTTCTTCCCTCCCTCTGCCCCTCCAGCCTCCTCTTCCCAACCCACCCTTCATTCCCTCCTACAAGAAGGTAAGGGCTCCCATGGGGAGGTAGTTAGTAGAGGCAGGTCCAACCAAGCCCCACCCCCTGAACCAAGGCTATGCAAGGTGTCCCATCATAGGTAGTGCTCTCCAAAAAAGCCTCTCATGCACTTGGGATGGATTCTGATCCTACTGCTATGGGCCCCTTAAGAAGATCAAGCTACACAACTGTCTCATGATGCAGAGGGCCTAGTTCAGTCCCATGCAGGCTCCACAGCTGTTGATCCAAATTTTATGAGTTCCCACTAGTTTGGTTTGGTCATCTCTGCAGGTTTCCCTATCATGATCCTGATGCACTTGCTCATACAATCCCTCTTCTCTCTCTTCCACTGGACTCCTGGAGCTCGGCCTGATGCATGGTTGTGGATCTCTGCATCTGCTTCCATCAGTTACTGGAGAAAGGCTCTATGATGACAGGGTATTCACCGATCTGATTACCAGGGTAAGCCAGTTCAGGCACCCTCTCCACTATTGCTAGTAGTCTAAGCTGGGGTCAACCTTGGGGATTCCTGGCAACTTCCCTAGCACCAGTTTTCTCTCTATCCCCATGATATCTCCCTTTATCATGGTATCTCTTTCATTGCTTTCCCACTCCACCCTTGTTCCAGCTGAACCATCCAGTTCCCTTATGTTCTCATCCATCCCCGATCCCCTACCCTCCATTGCCCACCCCTCATGCCCAGTTTACTCATGGAGATCATCTATTTCCCCTTCCCAGGACAATCCATGTGTCCCTCTTTGGGTCCTCCTTGTTAGCTAGCTTTTCTGGAGCTGTGGGTTGTAGTCTGGGTGAGTACATACCATGTTTGAGCGAGTACATATCATGTTTATCCTTCTGAGTCTGGGTTACCTCACTTAGGATGATATTTTCTAGTTCTATCCATTTGCCTGAAAATTTCATGATGTCATTGTTTTTCACTGCTGAGTAGTACTCCACTGTGTATATGTACCATGTTTTCTTAATCCACTTTTCAGTTGAGGGGCATTTAGGTTGTTTCCAGGTTCTGGCTATTACAAATAATGCTGCTGTGAATATAGTTGAGCATGTGTCCTTGTGGTGTGATTGAACATTTCTTGGGTATATGCCCAAGAGTGGTATAGCTGGGTCTTGAGGAAGATTGACTCCCAGTTTTCTGAAAAACTGCCATATTGATTTCCAAAGTGGCTGTATAAGTTTGCACTCCTACCAACAAAGGAAGAGTGTTCCCCTTGCTCTACATTCTCTCCAACATAAGCTGTCTTCAGTGTTTTTGATCTGAGCCGTTTGGACAGGTGTAAGATGGTATCTCAGAGTCATTTGCATTTGCATTTCCCTGATGGCTAAGGATGTTGAGCAATTCTTTAAATGTCTTTCAACCATTTGAAAAATTTAATTTTTTTAATTTAAGAATTTTTTTTCCATTTTACATACCAGTGACAGATCCTCCTCTCATACCTCCTTCCACTCCCCCACAGCCTTCCTCCCCCTGACCCAACCCCCATCCCCTCCTCTGAAAGGGAAAGGCCTTCCATGGGAATCAGCAAAGCCTGGTACATTCAGTTGAGGAAGGACCAAGCCCCTCCCCCTTGCATCATGGCTGAGCAAGGGGTCCCACCATTGGTAATAGGATCAGAAAGCCAGCTCATGTACCAGGAATAGATCCTGATCCCATTGCTAGGGTCCCTTCAAGTAGGCCCAGCTACACAACTGTCTCCTGTGTGCAGAGGGCCTAGTCCAGTCCCATGTGGGTTCCACAGCTGTCTAAAGTTTATGAGTTCCTATGAGCTTGGTTCAGTAGTCTCTGTATATTTCCCCACCATGATCTTGACCCTCTTGCTCGTATAATCCCTCTTTCCTCTCCTTGACTGGACTCCCTGAGGTTGGCCTGGTGCTTGGCTGTGGATCTCTGCATCTGCTTCCATCATAATGATGATAGTTATGGTATTCACTAATCTGATTACTAGGGTAGGGTAATACAGTGGCATCCTCTCCACTATTTCTAGTAGTCTAATCTGAGGTTGTCTTTGTGGATTCCTGGGAATTTCCCTAGCACCAGGTTTCTCCTTAACCCCATAATTTCTCTCTCTATCAAAATATCTCTTTCATTGCTCTCCCACTCCATCCCTCCCCCCACTTGACTATCCTGTTCCCATATGTTTTCATCTCCCATCCCCTCCCCTATATTGCCCCCGCATCACCAGTTTACACATGGAGAACTCATTTATTTCCCCTTCTCAAGGTGATCCATGTGTCTCTCTTAGGATTCGCCTTGTTTCCTAGCTTCTCTGGAGCTGTGGGAAGAATAACTACTATATAAATAAAATTTAAAATAATTAGAAATGAAACATCCATTACTACAGTGAAGATACACATAAAACAACTGAATGTATAAGAAAATTAATACACAACTTGGATGTGAAATTCAGGAGAAAGAATGTGAAAACTATCACAGTAATTTTTCCAACATAATATTTGTATTGCTTATTGGGAATTTCAAAAAATGTGTAACAATCACACTAGCTTCCCAGTTCTCCCAGGTCCACCATCCAACATTTGTGACCCAGCTCCAAATACACCAAGTACAATTTGTGTTGCTCATGTACTCACTGGAGTGGCTGGCTATTGGGAATTTCACTTTTACAGGTTTTTTTTTAATGGAAATATATCTCTATACACAAAGCATAGAAATTCTTTCAAAAGAGTCAGCAATAGAGTGAAAATCCAGTACAAAAACATCAGGGATACTAAGGTATGTGTATTATTATATTTAGACACTAATAAATTAAAAGTAATGAGCACATCTTTTATGATCTCTGAGATGCTACTGTTCAGAGATTGCATTTGTTAATTTTCTGTTTCTGTGATAAAACATCATGACCAGCAGCATCTTACAGAAGGAAGAGTGTATTTAGGCTTTCAGTTCCAGAAGCATAGGAGTCTATCATGGTGGGGAGACTTAGCACAAATGGTCAACCTGGGGGCAGGAAAAGGAAGCTTAGAGGTTCCATCCCAACCACACTCAGGAAGCAGAGAGCAAACACAATGGGCAGAGACTATGACCATTCAAGGCCTGTCTCCAGGGATGGATGTCATCTAACAAGGCTCCATCTCCCAGACGTTCCACATCCTCCCCAATTAGCACTACCCTCTGGGAACAAGTGTTCAATTATCTAAACCTGTGGGTACATTCTCTTTCAAAAGTACCTCACACAGCAAATATATGTATCTAACACTACAGATAATGTGTGGAGATATTCAGGGATAGAAAATATGTTCTATGAAACAACAGCAGAAATTTCCTCATATCAAGAGAAATAAATAGACCCAAGTACACAGAATACATTTAGAATCACAACAGACATGACTGGATAAAAACTTCTCCATGAAATCATGTGAAATTAAAAACATTTTTTCATTTCATTTTCTTAAGGAGGTTCTCACTATGCAGCTCTGGCTCACTAGACCAGACTGCCCTCAAACTCACAGAAATCCATTTGTCTCTGCCTCCTGCCAAAGGCTGGGATTAAGGTGTGTACCATCACTTCTGAGCTCAGAAAATAGTAATTTTACAGCTTTTCACTACACTGAAAATTCAAAGAACACTGAACCAAAAATATCAGGGAGAAGCTTCAAGAGAGAAATTTCCTTACAAAGACAAGCCCATCCTTGACCTCTTAGTGAAAAAGGAAATAAAAAAACAAACACTCAGCAAAACAAGAACAAAACCAAAAAAAGATATCATAATGAGTAATTACACCCACAAAGAAAGTAAGTACCAAACAAGATTGTTGTGGGGAATAAAGAAATAAAGAGATCGAGATCTTGCAGGATATACACAAACTAAAGCCCAGGAGACCGCCACACTTATATTGCACATGCGCAGTGAGCACTATTTGCTCCATAAACTGTCAGTTATGCCTAAGGAAGAACGAGCATGCTTTTGTTTACCAGTGTTGCTTAGCAACGACTGTTCTATAACTGCATGCTTCGGTTTGACTGGTCAAACCATAGCCTCGCACTTGTGAGAGTCGCAGAGTTAGGCTCTGGTTGTTAGACGGTCAGGGGTTAAAAGTTCATCATTTCCTAAAATTACTTAGTGTTGAGTTGATAGAAAGGTGGTCACAGCTATGTTGTCCACTCTGAGGAAGCTCTTCTTCTTTAAGAAGGAGCCGAAAACCCCCTTGGGGTTTTGTGACGGCCCAAGCAGGGGAACGGGATACTTGTCCTGCTTTCACTGTGGAACTGAAGACAGGTACCGCCAGCCTTATGACCCTGAAAACCAATTTCATGAGGCAGTATGCATGGGAAAGCGCAAAGTGGTGGTGCGTCTCCTCAGGAAGAACCAATTTCATGTGAACGATGAGGATGAAGGGAAACGGTAAGAACACTTGGAAGATAAGGATGAGGGGCCTTGAGGAAATCGGGTGATGGGAGAAACCTACCTTTCCTAGCTCTATTGAGGGCAATAGGGGTGAGGAGAGACCAGCTGTGCTTTCTGGACTACAGTCTCCTTGGTACCTGTGATCACAAAGTTCCAGTGTCCAGATCTTCTTCTGGAGGAGGAGAACCATAAGACCAAAGCTCCAGCAGGTTTACTGTCACCCCGTAATTCCCCTATGGAGCATTTTCTTATGGAGCATCGAATACACAATAGAATAATCTAACAAACTATAAAGAAATGGGAATTAATTTCAATGTACCTAATAAACACAATGTTGTATAAACTGTAGAAACTACAGAGATCAAGTAGTGTTCCTCATAATGTCTTCCTCCCACCTAAAATCACCCAAAAACATTCAATATGGATCTTTTATCTGTGTGTACTAACATTTATATTCCTCACTGAAAATAACAGAAATAATCTAAACTTGACAGATGGGTGTGTGCTCCTTTTCCTGCTGCTCCTTCATTTTCTTGTTGTTTCTCACTAGTTTCCTGGGGATATCTCTCTCCCATCTCTGTAAATTTCTCTTAAGTTCCTTCACTCATTACTTCATATGTTTCTGAAAGTTTATTCAGTGTGGCCTTGATCAGCCACCATTTTAATAACACAATGTGCTGACAAGCTCCAAGTTCTCTGAAAGTTACTTCTGACATCTTTACTTACTTCTGATAGAGGTGAATGGAACTTGCAGTGAATTTCATGATTTACAAATCAACAAACTGTCTTGCTTTCCCAATTTTGATGGCCCACAGTGTCCTAAATCTCCCTCGTGAAATTGATATTAGATACTGACGTTAGACATAGCATACATCTAATTTCTCTGTATGCTATGAATTTAACTATTATCAAAAATGGGCATTCCTATGTATTTGACTTGAAGTTCCATACTTACTTCCTTTGAATTAAAGTTCCTTAAAAATCAAAGCCAAGTTTGCTGTGCATTTAGATTTTGCTGTTGATAATTTTCAGTTTTTATCAATAGTACATTTCATAGCTTTCTTTAAAAAATCCAGTAAAAGTCTAGAAATGTTTTATATTTATGGATATGTATATATGTATGTATATGTATATCACATTATATATCACATTTCACTTAGTAGAGACACCATGCATGGCACAATGACATGCTATCTTATGTATTAAAAATTGTCTTTAAGTTTTGGCAGTCACTGTTGTACATTATGAATTGTAAATGACATTTCAATTTTAGCTGAGTTAAAATGCGTGAAAAACCAAATCTCAAGCTCAGTGGTGTGTCATATCTACAATCCAAGCTCTTTGCAGGCTGAGGCAGCAGAAGCATAAGTTTATTGCAGAACTTGTCTCAAGTTTTGAAGAGATATCCTTAGACTCTAAAATTTATACTCCTTAATATATTTACAAAATAGAGATAATGGAACTAACATTGACTTGAAATATGTTTATTACAGTGTTAACATTCATAACTTAAATACCGAAAAGATTGTTAAGTTGTTGTTGAAGAATATTTTCTGAATAGTTGCAAAGAATCTAATTGAGTCATCCTAATTTGATAGAAGTATTCCTTTTAACACCCATTTTCTGGACAAGAATTCACAACACAGGAAGGCTGAGAAGTAGTTGGTTGATGGTAGTGTCTAGAGTAGGATTCAAACTGAAAATGAGTTCACCCAATAGTCATGTTCTTTTTGCTCAAATAGGCTGCTCTTTACTACGTAGTTCACTAATAGAGCACTTATCTAGGCTGCAACAGCTGTGTGTATTATTCACACTGCGATAAATGATAGTTGCAATAAATTTTTAAATACAGTAAATTATAAGAGCAAATAAAAATAAATTTTGAATGAAGTTAAATATTTTTATGGGTCTATGGACTTAAATACTATATAATATTTATAAATGCCAGAGTGATTGTGTATGTTGATAATAGTGCCTTACAGTTTTCCTTCAAAATGTCTCTCATTCCCACAGAACTGCGCTCCACTTTGCATGCTTCTATGGCCATATCAATCTGGTTCGTTTTCTGTTAAGATTTAATGCCTGTGAGATTAATGCCCTTGACAATCAAATGTCCACACCACTAATGAAGGTATTTCAAAGACTTCAATTTCAGTAATTAAGTTGATCTAAGTGTTTAGAATGAAAGTAAAATTAAAGTCACTTAAATATAAATCATGGTGAAAGTTGGGGGAAGTTTCTTGTGTGTTCTTTAAATTGACAGTGTTTTCCTGGTAACGATATCCACAGGCTGTACAAAGCTGGGAGACAGAGATCGTGTCTGTCCTACTTGATCGTGGAGCAGATCCCAATATTAAAGATTGCAATGGAGAAGCAGCAATTCACCATGCAGTGTATGTAGACAGGCCAGATATTGCCAGCAGTCTTCTTGAATTTGGGGGAAACATTGAAGATACTACAAAGGTAAAAATTTTCTAAATTGAATCCCCAAGTATTTGAAAACTATATGCTTTAACAGTTGTCATATCTTGGTCCAATTTATTCACGTTTAGAAGTTGAAGTATTACTTGACTGGCACTTTGAAATAACTTGATCGGTATCCATCTAAGTATTGATATGTTGTTATAGTTTGTTTTTTACCCCATTGAGTCCAATTCGTGCTGCCCACATACTCTTGGGTATGTGACCATCCACTGGAGCATGCTCAGTCCACCCAGGCCACACCTTTAAATGAAAATGACTATCCAGTCCTAGCAGCTATAACTGTCAAGAAGTTCTCAGCTCAGAGCAGAACTTCATGCTAAATTCCTGCTTGCATAATGACATTTTGTGTCACTTGAGCTTCCAACCATCATCTTCTGAATGTTTTCACGGTGACTGTGATGTCATATGAACATCTACGCTGGTGTGCCCATGAGACACTCTTTGCTTTTGGTCATCCAGTGGACCTGGCTCTTACAAGCTTTAACCTGATCTTCTACAGTGACCCCAGAGACTTGAGAGGAGGTTTATATCAATAAGGTTAGAAAGATGGGTGGGTACAGAAGAGGGGTGCATTTGGAAAGTAGTGAAAGGGAAGGGGTGAATATGATTAAATTGCACTGAATATAGCTCTCAAAATTATTTCCAAAGGGGGAGAAGTAAATGTTAATTTATTGAAATCAACATTAGAGAATTTAGCTTACTTTTATGGAGCCATGGAAAATATTTATAAAAATAGATAATGGACTAAAAGGATTATTTGACTTACATTTCCAAGTTACTGTGTATTACTGGGAAAAGCACAGAATCAGGATCTTGAGAAAGCTGTTGACATATCATCTATCCTCAAGAGAGGGAGAAATGAATGAGTCCAGGATGCCTGTTTGCTTACTCTGCAGCTATCTCTGTAAAGTCTTACACAGCCATGTTCTGAAACAAGGCTGTGGTGCCACCCACCAGGGGCTGGGTTCTCTTCATTGGTTAGCCATCAAGATAACTTCCTATAGGCAGCTGGATATAACTTTGTCTGTGGTATCAGGAACTTGTAATCCTTCCTTCCTCCTCATATCTCCACAGAAACAGAATCAGTGGCCTCTTGAAAAACTCAGAATAGGTGTACCACAAAACTGCCTACATACCAATATCACACCCATCAAATATCCAATTCCAAAAGCTTCAACACCTACCCAAAATATTGACAAGCTGTGCTGGGATATAAATCACTTCAGGCTGTGGGTGATACTTCACCTTCAAAATGCTATCACAGACTGAATATTTGCAACTGAAGCATGGTACATTGCACTACAAGCACTTGATTTCCACACATCCATTAGTATGCATGCAGCAGAGGTTAAAATTTTAGTAAACAAACCAAAGGGCTATGGAACAGCGCAGTCCATTCATAACCTCCATTTTCTCCAGGAATGCAGTGCATGCTCAATCTCTAAGAGAATTTTAAAAACTATGCTTCATCCTGACTATAACAAATCAAATCATTTTGCTTTTGAGCCCCTATGATGGAACGGTTCCCTGCAGGTACTTCCACAATCCAACCTCCAAGTGTGTTTTATTTGCTAACAAATCCCATTTCACCTGCTTTGCCGATACAGGTGTTTCAGTCTACTAGCCTTATTTCTTAGTGTTTGATATAAATTTAGGATGTCTGAAGATTCCTTTTCTCCCTTGGCAGTTTGCAGAGCACCACAGGAAGCTAGTACTTGGATAGGAATCACTGGGTTAGTTCCAGCTTTATTCCTGCTAGTCTTTTCTCCAAAGGATTTGGTGTCTTCTGTAGCAAGATCTTACACTTAAGTGACTGGAGGCAACCAAGAACACTGGCAGTAGCTCATATTGTTTGGGAAATCTCTGGAACTCCCAAAAAGTCTAGGGAATTTTTACCTGCCTGGCACTGTGTATTTTGTTAGCTGTGGAGTTGGGCAAGGCTTTTCCACCCCTTGTTGCATAACTTCATGTAAATTACAATACATCGTCTTAATCTCACTGATATTGATAATCCTAAAATCATCATAGACTTCCAATATTAATTTTTTAGATAGGGTTTCACTATGTAGCCCAGACTCTCCTAGAAGTCACGATCCTCCTGCAATAATACCCTGCACTCTATTGATGGGATTACAGTTGTGCCTTCATTTCTGAATTCTAATGTTTAAAATACTTTTAAATTATTGCTCTATTTTGATTCCTGCTTAGGTTGTTTTCTAAGCAAAATATAAACCAGAAAGAAAGCAATGCCTTGCCCATCTCTAAAACTTCCATTACACAGATCTGTATGCACTAGCTATAGTACAGTACAGTCACTCAGTAAATTGGAGTTAGATGCAATGATGATTAAAATGCAGCAAATACAGAGTATAACAGAGATCCACAACTAGTGAAAATGCAAAGACCAAAGGACCATGGGTGCCTACCACAATCCTACATCTACAATACAACACCCACACTTAAGTTTCGGGTGACACTGAGAAAGAAAGTTCTGAAAAAACAAACAAACAAACAAACTCTGAGTTCCAGTGACCAGGATGACTGTTGCAGAAAAGTGTCTTCTAGATACAAAAGGGATAATTCATCTATGAAATCTCAATAATATGGTTGCCTAAATAAGACATGCACAAGGAAAACACCAGTTGACATGCAAACACTTGATAGGGGAAACTTCAAAACTACACTCGTAAATAAAGAGTTGCCAATTATCCATAACTGCTGAGAGTAGAATTCAATTTTCTCCAGGGATACACTCTAAACTCCTCAATAGTTTATCTAACCACAGTGGCCATGCTTAAACACACACACTTACACACATGCACATGCACACACATGGACACACAGACACACACAGACACACACACAAACCAACACACATACAGGAAGAGAGAGAGACAGAGGGGGAGGGAAAGAGAAAAGGAGAGGCAGAGACATAAAAAAGAGGCACACAGAGAGTCTGCTCACATTACATGGAACCAGTAGGTTGTACATAATACACATGTGTGTGTGACAGTAATAAAAAACAGGTCCTGAATTTCAGAGGGAGTTAGGGGGAGTTGGAGGAGTGAGGGTGTAGAAACTATGTAAATACAGATCTCATGTAGGAAACTGTCTAAAAATAATATAAATAAAAACATTTTAAAAATGTACTGGATTTTCTAAACACTAAGACAGTTTTCAACTTGTAACAGGACAGAATACATTTCAAGGTAAGCAATCAAAGATTCTTTGAGTTGGGCGGTGGTGGCACACGCCTTTAATTCCAGCACTCGGGAGGCAGAGACAGGCGGATCTTTGTGAGTTCAAAAAAAAAAAGATTCTTTGATTTCTTACTCATTTTGAGGTCATTTCTTTGGTGACCTGTTCAGAGCAAGAGGCAGACATTGTTACCCTTGGCCCTTCCTGAATGGAGAATCAAGAAGAGCTTCCTCTGTGTCCTCAGCAAATACCACATCATTACAATACTCTGAGAATTGTGCCTGTGAAACAACTTCTGCTGTTGCTGACATTTGCCCCACAGAAGATTTGCCAAACAGTACTTCAGAATCAGGTTTTAAATACTGGACAATTCCATAGTTTTGTCATTGTCCTTAATTGAATTTTTCTGTTGGGAAATGCTACATCTGCCACATAACTGTCTTTTGAAATACAGGAGAATTTCTGACATAGAAAAGACAATTTTGCTCATCCATGCAACTTAGGATCTAACACCTTTGCCACTGTGTGTCGGTGTGTGTCTCTTCAGATAAACTCTGAGGGGAGAGTGCCATGGCTTCAAAGTACCATGACAACTTCTGTGACAGGAACCACAGGTCCATGGGTGTCACATGAGTTCTGTAATGGACTAGAGGACTTTGTGACAACTGCAGCCATGGTTAGAATATTGCAATCTTGAGGATCATTAGCAGGTGCATTAGGCTAATAAGGAAAAGACTACTGTGGTCAAGTCTATGGTAAACATTACGATCACGGGCTACATATATGATTTTCAGTTCAGTTGTGAAATATGCGGTATTGCGAATGATTAATTGATATCATTACAGGATGGGTTGACCCCTCTGCTGCTAGCACTCCGAGAAAGGAAACCCCGCATGGCAGCATACCTAATCACACACGGTGCGAATCTTCACGTATCTGATCAATATCTAAGGTACTATACTTTGCATTTTTAAAACACTACTTGTGTTGAAAATAGTCTAGAATAGTAAAAATCATTCATTTCATATGTGTTATGGGACTAGATTAGAAAAAGTCAATAAAACATCAGTTACATATCTAAAAATATCTATTACATGAAATGGTTATGCCAAAGAATGATAGTCAGGTTGATATTCCCTTTCATAATGAGAGGTTTTTATTTTGATTTTTATTTTGACTGCCATATGATCTTCTATGAATTGATAGCATTTATATTAGATTGTACATTTACAGTGTCAGTCCCAGTGTTTTCAAGTTTGCAATCACACAACCTTGTGAACACCCTTTAATGTTCAAATACTTTTGGTGGTGTGCAGAGAAGGATGATACATGAATGGTAGTTGTAAACTTACATATATGGCATGATATTAGTATCAGGATTTGAAAACATTCATTTTTAACATTAAAATTATTTGATAACATTATTACTATCATTTTACGCAAATTTCAATTCCATATATAATAGTGAATTGTATTTTAATAGAATAGGAAGGAAATGGTGTTCTTTTTCATATAAAGCTTTCTGTACTTCTGGTCAATTTTCTCCAAACAGTTATTCACCATAAACAATTTAAAATACAAATTCTACTCTATAAAGTATCATAGTGGGCTAAGAAGTTTTCTGCTTGTTTTCTAGTTTTAGCCTTGGACATATTTTAGGAATCTGAACTCTGCTTTCAGGATGCTTAAGGCTACTTAGTTAATGGTCCATTCTACACACAAAGGCCTTATACTTATATGGTAAAATGTATACAGTTCACCATTTAAGTAATTGAATTGCCTCTGTCATTCTAGAACAACACTCATGTATGCTGTTAGATGGGATTGTGAAAATATGGTTGAAATTTTACTGAAGAAAGGTGTTGATCACCAGTTAAAGGACACATTTGGATGGAGTGCTCTTTATTATGCCATTATGGGGAAACGCAAAACGTAAGTCCAGAAGTTAAAACGCTAATTGAAACTAAATTTAGACATGAAATATTTACCAATGTTGTATTTTAACCAAGCGTGACTTCATTATTTAAATGCTTTTGGAATGGAAGCATTTTAGTCAACTCCACTTGCGATTCAGGATCATTATGACAAAACTCAGATCATTGTTTCCTTCTTGGCTAAAGGAAGACCAGCAATAGAGCAACCTATGTCTTGGAATTCATTAGTGTTCTCACCATGGGCTTACTCTTTATTTCAGTAATATCAAATTCTGAATTCTGTAGCATTTGATAATAGGTCCATTCATGAATTATAGAGTGCTTTCATTTAGGATTCTAATCAGATCAAGACTGAGAAGCAAGTTAGATACTGCTTTACTATTTCTGTGCCTGTTTTTAGGTGGTGAAATTTTCATAGCAAACTTTTAAACTAAAGTAGGGAAATCCTGAGTTTTGGAAACTTAAGTCGGAGCCTAAGGAAACACATTCCCAGAGCGAGTATACTTAGGACTCCTACCTATATTAGGGCACTTTCCATCCTGTCAAGATAATCCAGATGATTTGAACCATAGTAAATCTACACCATCTCACTCTGTTCTTTCCCTCTAAAATGAGACACTTTGTAAAATCTTTTAGAACTAATAAATTTGAAGGGTATGTCCAGATGACTTGATGGAATCTTATATTGTCTTTGAAATATCTTAAATATTTAATATATTGATAAATGATTTTCCATCCATATTAAAATAATAACGTTGTTTACCACCATTTCCATACTTGGCAGAAAAATGGTGATTATTCAGCACGACTTATTCCTCTGGAGACAACAAAATACCTTCACACGTAAGTCTTTTGAAGTTTCCTTCTCTGTAGCCCTTCTTTAGATTAAAAATGTTGCATTTAGAATTTTTCAATTCTCTGTAATTAGATATTATTTGGGTACATACCCAAGAATAGTGTAGCTGGATCTTGAGGTGGATCCATAACCAGCTTCTTGAATAATGGCCAAACAGATTTCCATAGTGGTTATATGTTTGTACTGCCCTTACCATTGGGTGAGTGGATGAGTGTTCCCCTTCCCCTTCACTCGCAAAGAGCAGTTTTTATTTTTAAAATGCATTTAAATTATGATAGAATTAATATCCTTTCCTCCTTTACATTCCTCTCTCCAGCTCCTCCTAGGCAGTTTTAAAAACCAAGTGTCTATTGACGGCTGAATTGTTTAAGAAATTAGTTGTATGAAACTGCTTTGTTAAAAAGTTTCTCAGTTTTACACCGGAATTACATACTTGCATGTAAAAATATTTTTTTAATTACCATACTGTGATGAGATGCCAGCCTCTCCCCAGCCCACAGCACATTTTAGTGTACTTCATACATTTTTTTTCTAAAAATGTTAACATAGTGTCTACTTCATTAATAGTTCCACTACACTGTATTGTAATTCATTTTATTTGTTTATTTTATTTCATGTGTGAGTGTTTTTGCCTGCATGTACACCAGGCATGTGCATCATGTTCATGTCTGGTGCTTGTGGGAGAGAGAAGATGGTGTTGTATTCTTTGGAACTGGAGTTACAGGTGATTGTAAAATACCACATAGGTTCTGAGAGCAGAACACAGGTCCTCTTGAAGAGCAATGCATGCTGTTAACTTCTAAGTTGTCTTCTTAGCTATCCACACACATTATAAAAAAAACACATTATTTTCTCACAGTAAAAATGAATGCATTGCAGTAAGTGAACACAATTACTTTGTTATACATATCATAGAAAACATGATTTGTATGGCTAAACAAGACACAATATTCAATCCTTTTATGATTTCCTTTCCTGTGTATGTTATTAAAGGAATGTTTTCTTTTCTATAGATTTTAACTAAAGTACAATTAGATCACTTTCCCACTTCCCTTTCTTCCCTCCAGCACTCTCCCCACGCTCCCGCTTCTTCCATGTCCCCGCAGGTCTCAAATTGATAGTCTCTTCTTCCCTTATAATTACTCTTCAATGCACACATTCACACACAGAGACACAAATGTGTAACTACAACCTACTGAGTTCAGTTTTCTTGTTTGTAGTTACATGGTTTCAGTGCTGACTACAATTTCATCAGTCAAGCAATTAGGGGTTCCTGTCTGAGAGAGACTCACTATCCCTATCTCAGCAGTCATTAGTTTCCTGCAGTTCCTTGTCCAGGAGCATGACCCTCGGAGATTCCTCCCTACTTCTTCCTTAGCATGTCTATTGATATTGTCTCTGTTCAGATCTTGTTAATATAGCCATTTCCATGAGAGACTGTTTCACAGCAGACTTCCTGATGTTTGCAGTCTTTCCCTCTGCCTGTTCTGTGATGTTCCCTGAGCTAGAGATGCTGGAGTTGTAATGTTGATTTATCAACTGAGACTGGGATCCCTAGACTCTGCTGATCTCTGCTTCATGTCTACATTCTGGTGTGAGACTCAAGAGAATCTTGATGAAGGAGTCATCTTTATCTTCTCAGAAAAATAGCTATTAGATTCATTAGTTCTTTGTACAGTTTTCTTTTTTTCTATTTAATTCATTTACTTTTTATTATTTCGTACTATCTACTGTTTGGGGGTTTGGTTTGTTTTTGTTCTTTTTTCTTCAAATTCTTGACTTGGATCATTAGGTCATTTATTTGTTTATATGCATACTGGAGTTTATTTTGCTGCCAATTTTAACTTTTATGACTCAGTGGTTGCATACTGTACATGCATTATTTCAATTTTCTGTATTTCTTAAAGTTTCCTTTGTCTCTAGGCATATGCTCTATTTAAGAGGAGCCTCTTTGTGCTGCTGAGTGGAATATATATTCTTTGGTATTGAGGTGGAATATTTAATTATTGGTTAGGTCAATTGAATGAAGATGTCATTTAATTCTGAGATTGTATGTACTTGGGCTGGATGACCAATCAATTGGAAAAATCAGTGTTTGCAATCACATAATGTTATCGGGTCTGTGTTGATCTGTGCCTTTTGTTCCATTAGGTTTCTTGTGAAGTTGGGTGCACCTGCATGTGTGTGTGTGTGTGTGTGTGTGTGTGTGTGTGTGTGTGTGTGTGTGTGTAAGTATTCTATTTTGTATTTGTTGACACTTTAATTAGTATGAAGTGCACATCTTTGTCTCTTCTGCTTCATTTTAGTTTGAAAATGATTTTTCAGGTACTAGGATGCCGATACCTGCTTGCTTCCTGACAGTGTTTGCTTAGAATACATTTTGAGAATACATTTTGCATCCATTCATTGTAAGAGGGTGCTTGACTTTTAAACTAAGATGAGATTTTTCATAGACAATAGATAGTTGGATTTTGTTTCTTAATTTGTTTAGGTAGCCTTTGTCTTTTGACTGGAGTGTTGAGGCCATTGATATCTGGATTCGTTATTGAAAGTTGTACCTAGATTGCAGTGTTTTATTTTCCTGTTGTTTTGTGTTGTTAGATGCCCTTTGTATTTCCTTAAATTATAGCGTTGCTTGTTTTCTTTCTAAAAGTCTCCTCTCACACTTACTCCTCTCTTCAGTTAGAAGTATTACATTTAGTAGTCTGTTTAGAATTTATTATTTGCTATAACTGTTTCAGGCTGCTTGTATCATGGAAGTGTTTCCTCTTCAGCTATGGCAGACAGATTCACTGGGCACACGAGTCCTGGTTGACATGCATGGACTTGTAGTATTTGAAGTTCATTGCTTCAGGCTCTTCTGCTTTTCAGAGTTTTGTTTGATAATTCAGCTGTTGCCCTGGGCACGTTCATTTCCAAATGACTTGTATACTTTCTTTTCTTAAGCTTTCAATATTTTTTCCTAGTCCTGTATATTTGGTGGTGTTACTATTATATGCTTTGGAGTTTTCTTTCTGATCTTGTCTGGTTGGGGTTTTGTTTGATTCTTGTATCAGTGTGTGTATATATTTCCTTACTTGGATGAAGAATTCCTCTGTGATCTTTCTATTAATCTTGTCTATGCTATTGATTGAGAATACTGTTTCCTCATGTATGCCAATAGAATTCAAAGATTTGAGCCTTTGATAGTATCTCAAATTTCTTTCCTGGTCTTCTAGCATGGTTTTTTTTTTATATTATTTGCTAATTAATTATAGATTTTTCTACTTTTTCTTTACATTCTCATATTCTATCTTTTGTTTGATTTGTTATATTGGTAAGGTTTTTCTCTGAACTTTCTAATTGGCATGCTGAAATTTTCAGTATTATATCTATTGCAGCCACTGATCTGGACCTAGTCTTCTGTGTATGGTGACAGCCACAAACAAAAAATGTGGGGGCAGAACAGGGAAGAAGTGACTTACCCAGAAAAGGTTGTGATATATTGTGTACTCTAATAAAATTTGCTTGAAGATAAGAGGACAGAACAAGCCACTAGATTAAATATAGAGGCCAGGCAGTGGTGCCACACATCTTTAATCCTAGCACTCAGGAGGCAGAGATCCATCTGGATCTCTGTGAGTTATATCCACCTTGGACTACATGAGATTTAATCAGTCTAGGAGAGAAAGAGAGGCAAGCAGTGGTGGCACCAACCCTTAATCCCATTACTGGGAAGTCACATGCCTTTAATCCCAACACTAGGAAGGAAGTGATGGCTGGGTGGAGAAAGGTATATAAGGCATGAGGAGACAGGAACTAAAGGCTTTTTGGCTGGAACCCCTTTTGTCTAGAGGCTTTTCAGCTGGAGCGCTTTCAGCTGAGTACTCAGAGGCATTCAGTCAGAGGATTCCTGGAGTTGGCGAGGTTAGACTTGGCTATGACTTGTTTCTTTGTCTCTCTGATCTTTCAGCATTTTCCCCAATATCTGGCTCCATTTTTTAATTAAAATAACATTTAGGATTCCTGCAACAGAGGGTTCACAGCTTTGGGTCTGGAATAGGATTGTTGGCTTCCAGAGAAAATGAAGTAGCCACCTAGCTAGCAAAGGTAGCTAGGAAACATGGAGGCCATGCCTGCTGCATTTCTTAAGCAAGGCATGTGGGTTTGGAGATAGTAGTAGGGGATAATAGGATGGGAAATGGAAAAAGAGAATTGCCCAACAATGGTGGCTCACAAACAAAGAGGGTTGTCAGCTTGGATCTGGACCAGGTGTGAGTTTACTGATGGCAGTTTTTGGGGGGTGACAGACAAAAAGAGACGTATTCAATAAAGGTGGCGCAAAACCTAAAATAATGGTAATTTTGTATTCAAATTCTTCCATTTAAACAAATATATCACATAGTGTTACTGAAATGTTTATATACACGGTGATTACTTCTGGCTCTACTGTATGGCAATGGTCTGGTTCCTAAATGTATAATTAGAAATTAATATTCTTATCTGTGAGGTGTTGAACTCAAGGTTTCATACTTTAAGAAGGAGGTGCTCTATGTGTTTGCTACTCCAATGACCCTATTTTTATTTTTATTTTTGTTTATTTTTGTCTTCCTGCTTTGTGTTGCCAAACTGACTCTTGACTGCCAAAAGGCAATCTCCAGAGGTCATACTTTTCCAAACTGTAGTCAAGTCTTTCACATGGCTTTTTCCCATATGCAGTAACCTTTAGAATGTGAATACTGTAGATGAAGTAAATAATGAACCTCTTCTTTGGGGGAAAAAAGAAGAAACTAGTCTACTAATTCCAGATTTAAATTCTGTTTTTATTGTGAGTCGTTAATATCTATAGTGCTTATCAGTAAATATGAAGCCACTCATACACCAGAGAATACTTGACTATCCATCCACAATCCCATTTTATCTTTTACCCTATTTTTGCAAGACAGGTGCTCTGCCACTTGGGCACATTTCCAGTCTTCATTTTCCATGGGAAGATACTTTCTCAAGGGTAATGTCAATAGGATCTCACCATGTGTGGTCTTTCTTATTTTATATAAAAGGAGAACTGTAGACAAAATTCTAAATGGTCTTAGTAAATAAGAAACACAGAGCCAACTACAGAGTTAAAAGTCCAAGAGATGAGAGCACTAGTGAAGAGCCCAGACAGCCTTATCTTAATACCTGGCTGCTGTCTCTTCTCTAGAGAGAGAGACCTTCTTCCTGTGTGACTTGTCTTTTTATTGCTTTTCTGTTCTGCCTTCTCATTGGCTCTAAACCCAACCACATGACTTCCCTGTCACTGCCTGTCTATACAGACCTCCAGGTCTCTATGGTTGGTACTGGGATTAAAGGTTCAGGTCACCACTCCTTGGCTGTGTCCTTGACCACACAGAGACTCTACCTGCCATGGGATTGGATTAAGGGTATGTGCCACCACCACCTGACTTCTGCTTAGTGGCTCGGTTTTACTTCTGACCTCCAGGCATCTTTATTAACATACAAATAAAATCGCATTTCAGCACAAATAAAATACCACCATAGGGAACTAGGTTTCTATCCCAGTAGAAAGATCTTAAGTGAGTTATTAAGTGATATATATGTAGATACCTACATATGGATTTATAGTTTTATAATAAACAAACCTCCAAAGCAACTTTCTCGGACCTAGCCTTCCTAGTACATACTTTTAATTTTCTGTATTTTAGCCATGTGCAGAATAGATATATTCTTTAGGAGGGGATCTTACCAGTAGTTATGTCCAAAGGTGACAATAGCAATTGTGGTTCTACCTTATTGTATCATAGGTAAGAATGAAAACTATAGCCAGATCTAAAAGAGCTCATTAGAACCTAACCACAGAGGAGATCAGGAGGGTGGGCAGCATTAATTTCACCTTACCTCTCTTTTCTGATACCTTGCAAGTCTTTATGAGAAACCTTGTCCAGATAGGTTTCCATAATTTTAGGGGAGATTGATAAGTACAATGATCATTGCCTCAGGTTCTCTCTGATAGGTTGTTTCATCCCTACCTAAAGGATTGCAGCCGTGCATCTGGGGAATATTTGTTGTGTTATAACAAAATATTTATGCTGTCTTCAAATTGATCCTGGTACCATTCTTCCAGAAAACTACTCTCTTTGCTATTTATTGATGATAGGCACTGATTCTGGCAACGGCACTATTTGCCATTAGTTGGACTTGTTGTCAGTATACATGGTCACCTACTTTGAGGTATCAAATGCTGATAATTTCTTTCATTCTTTTATTCAATAAATCCAAAGGAGGTGAAGATTTCCTGATGCATTTGTTATATTCCAGTACCATAGTTATTATTTACCCTAGAAGATTTTTTACTCTAGAAGATTTACCCTACGGTATTTTATAGACTAATATAATCGACTGAAATATGTCTACTTTTCATTCAATTATAGGAAATCAGCCTGAAGATGTCTTTTTATCGGGGTAAGATTTTAAGGTCTTTGAATATGAATGTTAACTTATAATTAGAACCAGGGAAAAGAACTAATGTTTATTGAATATTGTGTTCTTCACTGATTCCATCTGATTTATTTAGTGTCCATGATGCATTAATATAATCATATGTTTTAAAGCTTTCATATCCTTGTGACTAAGTGTCTTACTACTTTAGCAAAGGTCATCCAGAGAGTTTGATTAATTCTATGAATCCCATAGGTAACAAGTTGCCATCTCTTGACTGAACTGTCAGCCTGTGCACTCTCTTGTTCCTGTGACTACATTGAGATGATCTCATGTAGAAAGCCAGTTTTCCTTATGTGTCAACTCTGGATTAGAGTTTTCCTGAGAAACCTATCTAAAACCTCCATAGTTTTTCTTTTGAAAGTTGTTCTTAGACACTACATTGCTATCAAGATTGGAGGGGGAAACCTCTCTTTATTGTGTCTGTAGTGCCATAGGTTTGAAATGAGCAAGATGACAGAAGGCTTGGAATTACATTATTGGAATGGTAGTCCATGTGCACATATACCATGTTATGTTGATACAAGTGAGCATCTATTTAAGAGACGTTATGAACTTATACTCAGTTTTGTTTTCTCTTCAAACTACTGGACTGCCTGGGTACAGGAGAGTTTTTTTCTCATTTCATCAAGTCTTTGTTTCCCCATGACACTAAGAATTTTGAAATTTTTTATTGTACATTTATTTTTCCTCATGTTTCTTGACCTATAGTTTAGAATTTTTGACTGCCAGGTACTGCTTCTTGTTTTATTAGAAAATCTCAGATCTGAAAAATTTGTAGTTTTTAAGGAATTTTGAAAACTAATAAAAATATCCTGAGCACAGAAAACTAGATCCAACGTTATACATAAACAGTTGCTCTGAGGGAGAAGCCAAAACTAAAACACAGTATTCTATGGAGGTGGAAATACAAATGGCCCAATTTAGATTCCCATGCATTCCTTCACTAAAAGACCAGTCCTTACTGACCAGTATTTGATTGAGAATTTCTGTAGGAAAATATGGGAATGAGTCAAGTGTTCCAAGAATGGCATTAAAAGTAGCCTAATGGTGGATGATTTGAATGACATTAACAGGGGAAGGGCAATTTCGAAAGGAAAATCATGGAGGCCAATAGGACTAAGAGTTTGGCCTCGTGATTAGTTTTTTAAAGACAATAAAGTTATTTACATAGACACAGGATGGTGAAAATCATCTGGGAATGGATAGGGTTGAACGTAATTTGGAAACTATATTACCTTTTGTGCTTAATTGATAGTAATGACAAATAGATTCTTCTGTTGAAACTTACTTGAGCAACCTGAAGTCTTTATAGAAAACGGGAATGTGGTATCACAGAGGGTGGGCTAGAGAATGTTCAGAACCAAGGGCTGAAATGAAAAATATCTGTGATCCACTGCCACTGCTTCTTTTCCTGTTACCTTTGCCAAATTCCTGTCCTTTTCAGATTGGAATTGCAGAACATAATCATAGAATTTTGTAACATATCTAGGCTTGGGATGTGTGTTGCTGACCCTCCATTTAGCTTATTTGCCTGAACCAGGGAACTAGCTGTCTTTCAGGTTCTTTGAGCCTGTACTTTCAGGAATCTGCACCTTCCTGGGATGAATATTTAAAGGCCAGAGAGCATCACTGAAGACTGCAAAAGAGGGAACGAGGAGTGGTATCCTATATAAGGAAGACATCTAGAGAACATAGAGGGAAACAGAGGCAAAAGTCCCAGGGATCTGCTTTTCCAGAAGTCTCTGCCATCAACCGAGCACATATGAAGGTTTTTAAGTGCTTGGTAGTTTTTCAATCAGCCTCTACCAATGTAATAACTGAATTATTACATTTTAATGTTTGAACACCCATGATAAGAGGATTTCAAACCTCAATGTGCACATTTGTTTGTTCACTTATAACTTTAATGTTCAAGGATTTCACATCTTTTTCATGACTTTATTAGTTGTTTTACAATGAATGGATGTGATGGTTTCCTTTCAATGGGTATTTTCCATGCTCAAGAATGAAGGTTGCCATTTAGTAGTTATATAGTTTTATGCTTTATTAATAGAGTAGAATGAGGACACTATTGTTTTGCTTTATTTGGGGCTATTACCTTTATTTAAATTAATGATTAAAGAGTATGTGAGCAATTCATTGTAATTTGCATGCAATCATCAGGACAGTTTTCAAAACAAATGATTTTCAGGTTCCACAAATATATTGACTGACACTATTTGATGTGGAACTATGTGGAACTCTTTCTTGACAAATGCAGAGATTAGGAGAAGTGGAGACAGAAATTAACAGCTGAACAAATTTTATAAAACAGATGTCTAATAACAACAGAAACACCATCTGCTATTCAAATAACTAAACATTCAGGACAAATGCTTTTGTCCACTACTCACTTATTTGTTGTTGTGTGTTTTGCTTCAAAGACATCACTTTGAATCTGAGTCACTGATTTCCGTGTGTGCAACAATGGAGGACACAGCTAATTTGAAAACTCAGGTAATCAATGCCTTCTTGAGGTAAATTCTTGTGCTGAATTTCTTCTTTGTGGAGTTTGAAATGGTATAATAGAGCAGTTGTCAAAATGTCATCACTTTAGATGAAAAATTGGCTAGAATTTTTTAATAAAATTATGACAATATTACTATATTGATGGTGAAAAGTACCAAAACATATTAATTACTTTAAGGTTCTGAAAGCCAAAAATGAGATAAGAAATAAGTAATCACAGAAAAATTAGTTTGTATAGTTTTACCACAGTGGAGGGAATTTGAAATTTGGGAATATTTGGACAAATAAACATTAGTAGTTTTATTTTTATTTCTTATAGCATGACTTACATAATTTTCAGGCTTCTCTAAATATGTAGACTAACCTATTCATTATGTTACTTAAGGTAGCTTACATATCCAACCCATGTATTGAAGGGCACAGAAATTAGCATTAGTTTTTAAAGTACCTTTTAAAAAATCTTTTACTCATGATACAAACTTTTAAAAACTGTTAACTGGATGTCAACTACATGTTAACTGGATGTCAACATGCAGAAGACTGCATATAGATCCCTATCTGTCGCCATGCACTGAACTCAAATCCAAGTGGATCCAAGACCTCAACATAAATCCAGTTACACTGAACTTGAGAAGAGAAAGTAGGAAGTAGCCTAGAATGCATTGGCACAGGAGACCACTTCCTAAATATAACACAGACACTGAGAGAAACAATTAATAAATGGGACTTCCTGAAACTGAGAAGCTTTTGTAGGGCAAAGGACACAGTCAATAAGACAAAACGACAGCCTACAGAATGGGAAAAGATCTTTACCAACCCCACCTGACATCTGACAGAGGGCTGATCTCCAAAGTATATAAAAGAATTCAATAAACTAGACATCAAAATTCCAAACAATCCAAATAAATGGGCTACAGGCCTAAACAGAGAATTCTCAACAGAAGAATCTCAAATGGCCAAAGGACTTTTAAGAAATTGCTCAACATCCTTAGCCATCAGGGAAATACAAATCAAAATAACTCTGAGATACCATCTTACACCTGTCAGAATGGCTATGATAAAAAACACTGAAGACAGCTTATGTTGGAGAGGATGTGGAGGAAGGGGAACACTCCTCCACTGTTGGTGGGAGTGCAAACTGGTACAGCCACTTTGGAAATCAGTATGGTGGTTTCTTAGAAAATTGGGAGTCAGTCTTCTTCAATACCCAGCTATACCACTCTTGGGCATATACCCAAGGAATGCTCAATCATACCACAAGGACACAAGCTCAACTATGTTCATAGCATCATTATTCATAATAGCCAGAAACTGGAAACAATCTAAATGCCCCTCAGGTGAAGAATGGATAAAGAAAATGTGGTACATACACACAATGGAGTACTAGTCAGCAGTAAAAACAATGATATTATTAAATTTGCAGGCAAATGGATGAAAACCCAGACTCAAGAGGAAAAATATGGTATGTACTCACTCATAAATGGATATTAAATGTAAAGCAAAGAATAACCAGACTACAACCCACAACTCCAAAGAAGCTGGCTAACAAGGAAGACCCTATAGATCAAACAGTGAAGGCGAAATAGATGAGATCAACATGAGCAAACTGAGGGTGAGGGGGAGTAATGGAGGGCAAGTAATGGGGGATGAGAACATAAGGCAATGGGAGGTTTGAGCTGGAACAGGGACAGAACGGGATAGCAAGGAAAGGGATACCATGATAAATGAAGACATCATGGGAACAGGGAGAAACAGAGTGCTAGGGAAGTTCCCAGGAATCCACAAGGATGACCCCACCTTAGACTACTAGCAATAGTTGAGAGTGTGCCTGATCTGGCCTACTCTGATAATCAGATTAGTGAATACCGTAACTGTCATCATAGAGCCTTCATCCAGTAACTGATGGAAGCAGATGCAGAGATCCATGGCCAAGCACCAGACCAAGCTCCAGTAGTTCAATTGATAAGAGAGAGAAGGAATTCTATGAGCAAGGGACATTGAGATCACGATGGGAAAATGTACAGAGAGAGCCAGCCAAACTAGTGGAAATGCATGAAGTGTGCACCAATAGCTGTCGAGGCCCATGGGACTGGACTAGGCCCTCTGGATAGGTGAGACAGTTGTTTGCCTTGAACTGGTTAGCAGACCCCCAGGCAGTGGAATTGGGATCTGTCCCTGGTGTGTGAGTGTGTTTTTTGGAACCCAGTGCCTGTGGTGGGACACCCTGAGCAGCCTTGGTGCATGAGGGAGGGGCTTAGGCCTGCCTCAACCAAATATACCAGGCTCTGCTGAGTCCCCATGGGAGACCTTGCCTTGGAGGAGATGGGAATGGGGGGTGGGTTGGGGAGGAAGGCTGGGGGTGCAAGGAGGGAGGACAGGGGAATCTGTGGTTATTATGTAACCTGAATAGAAAATTTCTTAATAATAAAAATATCAAAAAAAAAACACCCTCTTACTCAGGACACTAACATTTAAAAACAATTTTTCAAGTCTGGTGTAGATGGAAGTTTTCCTGTGTCCTGCAGCCACTTGGTCCCAAATAAAAACACAGAGGTTTATATTAATTATAAACTGTTTGATATATGGCTCAGGCTTATTGCTATTATATCTTAAATGAACCCATTTCTATTAGTCTATGTGCCTCGTGGCTTTACCTGTATTTTATTACATCTTGCTCCCCCCGACAGCTTGCAGCATCTTCCTTGACTCCACCCTTCTTCTTTCTCTGTCTCTCTTGGTTTTCCTGCCTGGCTCCATCCTGACCTGCCATAGCCCAGTACAGCATTATTTATTAACCCATGGGAGCAACATATATTCACAGCATACAGAAAGACCATCCCACAGCATTTTGGTACTTTATCTAGAAAAAAGTATTATTTAAAGTGATTAAAATGTAGAAATACAAAATCTTTCTCTCAAAATAAGTATAATTGTAGCTTTGCATTATTCATTCTCATAAAATATTGGATCCAGTCATCATGGCACAGTCTTTATCCTAAAATTCAGATGACAGAGGCAGGTTGAACTTTCCAAGAGTTCAAGGATGTTCCTAATGAGTTCTGTCTCAGGCTGCCAATGGGTATATAATGAGGTACAAAAAGAATGTTTGAAGGCTCTTCACATCCTAGTATAAGTTTGCACTTCCTTCAGGAAGGAACAAGTGTTTCCCTTTCCTTGCATACTCCCCAGCTGAGCTGTCATTTGTTTTATTGATCTTGACCATTTTGACTTAGGTAAAATGAAATCTCAGAGGGGCATTGATTTACATTTCCGTTGATGACTAAGGATGTTGAACATTTACTGAAGTGTTTCTCAGGCATTTGTGTATCTCTGCTTTGTTCTGTACCCCATTTTTTAGAACATGTTATTTGTTTTCTTGATTTTCAGTTTATTAGTTCTTTGTGGTTTAGATGCTAATCCCCTATCAGATGTATAATTGGCAATGGTTTATTCATTTTCCATGCCATAAATTTTTACATGATGCTGTTCTATTCTAAGGAGAAGCTTTTCATCTTCATGAAGTTACACTTGCTAGTTTTGGTTCTAATGCCTGTGTTATTGGTATCTGGTTCAGAAAGTTAGTCATTGACTGTAACAATGAATTCAAGCCCTTTCCAGACATTTTCTTCTATCTTAATCAGAGTTTATGGTCTTATGTTGAAGTCTTTGATCCATTCGTAGTTGAGATGTATGCAGGGTGATAGATATGGATCTACTTAGTTCTTCTGCATGTGGCCATCCAGTTTGACCTGAACCATTTGTTGATGATTCTACAGGCACATAGAATTATCCAAACATAACAGGCTATGGTGAAGGCCTTTGGTCTCACTCCACAACCAAATAGAAAGACCCTATTGGTGAAAAAACCACATATTAAATACCCAAACATAGAGTAGATGGATTTGTGCCCAAATAGAATCATTACACCTTCTAACTAATGTTCGTGGTGCTAGAAGATACACCTCCTGCTCACAGAGGAGAAAGGTAATCATCGATATCACCAACTACAACCCTGTGACCTACAACAGTGACCTGTCGGAAACATATGCTGGTCCCATAGTAGCATAAATGTTATGGGAATAACAAATAACTTTTTCATTGGACTTAGAGACTGCATAAGGTGGAATACAAACCTAACACTGCCAAAGGGGCCAATAACGTGATAATGTAGGGTATGGGCCTATGGATAAACCCAATGCTACTCTTCTTCTGAATGAATACAGCAAGAAAATGAGTCCTAGAGACATGTCACTATACCTTTCCCGATCCTCCTTATAGAAGTTTTCTCTTGCAGTAGATGGGAATCAACACAGAGATCAACAACTGGTCAAAATGCAGAGTGAGAGACTTTGGACCACCTAGTCATAAATTGGATGTCTTCATCAAACCTCCTCCATCAAGGCTCAGTGTTTATGTAGAAAAGGAAGCAGAATGATTATAAGAGCCAGTGCTTATGGATAAGGTCAAGGAAACTTTGGCTTCCAGACACAACAGGACCAAGACCAATGCACATATGAACTCAGAGACTACGCCCATACACAGATGATTTGCCCAGGTTCCAACAAGACAGGGTGCCAGCACTAAGAGGCAGAAGAAGACACAGGCTGCCATCCATAACCAGGACACAGTTTGTAATTGATAGCTGTTGGCAAAAGGAAAAGTCAGTGTTCTACTTGAAGCATCACTGGGTATATCAAAGGCACTCCAGAGAAGACACTATGACCAGGGGAAGTTGATCAACACAAAGGAAGCAGTGTTCAATTTTGTGTTTGTGGTATTGTTGGGGGCTGATTGTTCTCTTGTGGCGTGTTTGTCTTATTGGTTGTAAGTTTGTATTTTCAATTTGGGGGTAGATTTAAGAGAGAAAGATTATAAACTTGGGGGGTAGGTAGATGGGGAATAATCTGGGAGTATTTTGGTTGGGAAAATATGTTCAAAATATATTGTACATGCAAATTTTTAAATCAAAAATGGAAGAAAAAACTCTTCATATAATTGAGGTATACATGTTTCCCCCTAATTGTAGAAAGTTCTAGAATAAGGTCTTTGATAACCAATGCTAAAGGCAAAATTTCAATTTCATCTTATTTTTGCACTCAAAATCTTTAAAAGTAACCTGAAATTCTTTGCATCATATGTAACACTTCAAATTTTAAAGGATGTCTACACAGTGGTTTCATTGCTCATTTAAATCTCCAAAATCACTCTGAGGTTAGGCTTCTTGTTTCTGGGTGTCCTAGATCACTTGTGATTAGAGTTTTGTAGTTTTCTTTTTTGTTTTTTCGTTTATTACATCAACTATGAAATTAGTGAATGCAAGGCAAATTCTTTACCACTCAACCACACACCCAGTCCTTCAAGTCTTATTGTGATAAGCTATACATAAATTCTTCAAATGTGGATTTCAGCATATAGTCAATAGGGCTTTTTATTCCTTTCTTCACGTGTTTTATGAATGTTGGGACCAGACTGACATATATTTCAACAGTATTTGAAGACTTACAAATCCTCAGCTGACATAATGACATTGATGTTTCATCACAGAATCTTTCTGAATTAAAACTACCAGTTCATATGACTTAAATATGAAGTGATAACCATTAGTGTTATGCCATTTAGAGAATAGTGAATCTATGTGAACTTTAAATTTTCTTACCTATCTCACAAGTAAATGACTAAAAATGCTGAGTGTGTAATTGCATAAGGACCTCTCTACTATTTCAAGTATAAATAAGCACCAGGAACATTCCAGATATAGAATGAATGTTCTGATGCTTCCCTTCATGTTAATGCTTGTTATGCTCTAATGATACCCATTTTTTACTGTGAAAGAGTTTAAGATTTCATTGAAAGATTACATGCATTATGTAAACAAAGAAGAATCACTAATTGCTTTTTAATTTTATGAAACTATTTTCTCTCTATCAAGATTTTAACAAAACTATTTTTTGTACATCCTTCTTTTCATAAACAAAACTAATTCTAAAATATTTCAATTCTTCTCCACCTGGCGTAGTTTGTATTTTCATACTAACCAAAGGGCCTTATTATAATATTAAAATGATTTTCTCAAGGAATTGATTTTTAAATCAAATACTTTGATATGGCAAGCACATTAACAGTTATTATTACTTAAATGTATCCTTTCACTGTTTAATTTTTGGTGAGGAATGTAAGTTTCATATTATGAGTTTAGTTCTTTATTGAATTCTGCAGATAATCTTTTTCTATTTCTGCTACAAGGCTTGATTTTAGAATATGTGACTGTATGGGGTAAAAAGACAGGTTGATCTCAAGAGCATGCAAAAGGTTATCTATGAAAATATTTTATCCTATTTTTAAGTTTAGTTGAATTCAAAATAGGAAATTCAACTATATTCTCATTATTATTTTCATTATTTTAGCAAGATATTCCTGAGAATAGTCTGAAAAGTGGTGTGGATGACTTACCAATAGCTTCCAAACAATATGAAAATGTAGAAGAACAAGAAGGTAATGCACATGCTTAACTTGTAAGATCACTTGGCAGAGAGGTTTGCTTAAAACATGGCAACAAATACCTTAGCCAAATAAAATAACCCACGTAATACATATTAAATCAAACAAAAGTAAAAATGTAATAGTAGACAAGAAAAACTTTCATCCAAAGGTTGAAATAAGAATGTCAGTAAAAGAGTTGCCTTTTATTTTATTTAGCTTTTGATAATTTCATGCTTGTGTACTATATTTACATCATTTTCAGGTGTCTGGCTATTCCTACAACCTTTCCTGTGCTCAAGTCCTTAGTAACTATGTGTGTGACTTCTATACTATTAGTAAAGACACACTATTTTGTGTGTGTGTGTGTGTGTGTGTATGCGTGCGTACATGCGTGAATATGTGTGTGCATGTGTGTTTGTGTCTCTGTGCGTGTGTGAGTGTGTGTAAGTGCATGCATGCTTGTGTGTATTTGTTTAGTGTGTTGCTTGTATGTACATGTGTTTAGGACTGATCACTGGAATTGCACAACCTATTATCCTCCTAGGATGAGCTCATCTCTGGAAAATCACCTGATTTTTCTTTGTTTATCAGTCACTGATTGCCTACAGATCTTCATCTAGGGGTTGTGCATTGTGAGATTCACTTCACCCACAGTAGCATTTCATCAAGTGTTGTCCTTATATAGGTGTCTTTTCAGATATCATACTTTTGAAATTTCGTGGTAGCAATATCTAAGTCATGCATAGAAGATGCTGTGTAGCTTCAAGAGTGCTGGTACTTTGATTTTACAATCTATCTACCCAATTCTTGCTATTTTTCCTGATCTTTAGATTTAGGACTTTGTAAGTGGAGTTGCGGCATATTATGGTCACTCCTTGGAGTCTGATTAATTGTATATACTGTAATATTTTTATGTACTGTGTAAAGTAAATTCTTTGAGGAGAAATGACAGCTACATTCTTCTGTGGTATAACCGTGACTATAAAAACCATATTTAGAACACAGTAAGTATACTGTTATAAGAAAACGGGAGTAATTGATGACTCCTAGTGTTTATGATTTCTCCATCCATGGATAGTTGATTAGTTTCCCAGTACCAGGAATGAATTTCTCATTGAGTGGGTCTCCGGACCGATAGGACAGCTGTTGATTACCCCAAAAATAAAAGTGTCGCTATCCTACCATGAGCGTTATCTTGCCAGGCCTTTCAACATCTTGGTGGTGGGATTACTGATTGCTTATCTCCCTTGGCACTTTGCATAGCATGTTCTCATAGTAGGAGAGCAGGTTTCTATGTCAGGTCCAGCTAAATTACTCCAAATTCTGTGTCTAAAGTGTGGAGTCTTGAGCAATAGGGCCTTACAACTAAAACTATTTTGCCAGTTTCAATAAAAAAAATTATTTCATAATCCTTCTCCAATTTCTTTAATTTGTACATTTTTGAATGTGCTTGTGGGTGTGAGCACATGATAAATGTTCTGAAAAATGGATGACGTCTGAAAATGTAGATTTTAGAGAGCTTGGTCATTTATGAGAGGTGTGTTACTACTAGATGAATTAGTCAAGTATTTGGATGTCTTGAAGCTGGCAACATGCAGTTTCTGTACAAGTGATATACAGGTATTTCTACAACTTGGGCATTTATCTAAGCATGTAAATATTCATGTATAAAGTACATTTAATTGAAATATTTGATAAGAGTAAATTTTTTTCTAAATTCTAATTATGAATGTATTTCAGTCTATTGTCATAGAAAATTGTGTATCTAATTGTTATATTTATTTTTTAAATAAAATATGTGGATATGTCAGAAGAACTAGAATTAGAAACAATACCGGATTTAAAACTGGAAAATGAAAATGCTTATAATAAGAATGAAGACTATCAAAAGTTGGTATGTAACTATTTAAATTTAAATTTCTCACTTACTACTGTTTGGTTTGATGATCTTACCATAGGCCAAAAGAAACTACACTTCAGGCTACTATATTCAGTCCATCAATGATGATTTAACATTGAAGTGAAAGTCTTTTACCTATTATAAAACACAGGGTATTCTTAGAATCCAGTCACACAGCTAATCATTGTCTTTTATAAGTAATTTAGTAAATAATTATGTGATTATTACTTGTGCTTTATGTTAAGCTCTTTACGTAGCTGGAGAGTCTTATGGCTCTCTATTTAAAATAGTGGATGATATAAAATTGTGACTTCAGAGTTGGATTTATTTCATAAAGTTGATTCTTCCTGCAGAAACTAAATTTGTTATGTGATGATTATACTCAGTTATGTCAAGGAGAAATTTTTTCCTTATGGTCATTGGGTTATTTCAAGGTCCTCATTTGAGAAGATAATATGGACATATAATCAACTAATCTGCCAACAGAAAGAATTTTTGATTCCATAAAAGAGGCTTCATTGTGAAGGAAAAACTCAATTATTTTGCTCAATTCAATGAAGAAAATTAATTATTTCCACATTATTGTCCAATATGCTTAATTAATATATATATTGGGAGTTGAGTTAATGTAGAGAATTCAAATAGATTCAAGACACTATAGTTTCCCTTTTACACAATGTTAGGTACTTACTGAAGTATGAGTATGTTCTGAAGACATTTTTAATATTTTAAACCTACATAAATCTGTATAGTCAATATCTACTCTATGTTGAGAAATCAAGAACTGAGAATTTCAGAGGGAAGCCTAATATGCTATAGTAATAGAACACAAAACAAGTAAAAAGCAACTGTTTTAGTTCAGATAGGTGCATTTTGTCATAAAGAAAACATATGGTACAGAGAGACATTTAGGTAAAATTGTCGTTAATACAGGGTAGGAGTGAGAATGGTATTTTGATATCAGAGATCAAAGTATGAAGCCTAACATGTTTTAGAAGATGAGGGAGTGTCCACTCAGTAACTGTCAAATAGGATGGCATTACTGTACATATAGAATAGTGGACAACATATTCTCATAACTTTTAAAATTCTTGAATGACGAGAAAGCAAGATTTGTTGATTCTATTAAACATGCAAAAAATGTGAAATGGTGTTTGGGGAAGATTTCTGTTCATTGAGAAACATTTGCAAAATATTAAAACTGCATAATGGTCTAATGTTATTGTCTAAAGGTAACATAGGAAATAACTTGTCTGCTTATCATTTTGATCCAGATTTACCATCTATAAGAAATTAACGAAATATGTCAGTTTTGTTCGTTCACTTTTACCGAAATTAAGCACATTCTGCCTTCTTCACTACACAATCAGCATGATATAACATGAATGCTTTTTAACATAATACATATCTCCTATCAAGCCTAACCACACAAATAATGTCATTGTATAACACCTCATGATTAATATTAATCGTGTCCTAGAGGAATGGCCTTACTAAAGATGTGAACATTTGTGTCATTAACATTCTCCAACTTTACTAAGAAGAACAAATTAGTTTTATGCATTGTAATATAAAATAATTACTTTTATTGATACATACACATCAGGCATTACTCTGTCTATGGATGTTTTTCCTCTATTCTATATTTCTTGTATGTAATTGGGAAATGAAAGACTTAAACTTGACTGTGTATATAAGATTCTCCATTCAAATACCATGGTTTTTGATATATACTGCATATATTCTCATGAACAATTTTCTTAAAGTCCAATATCATGGTATGTTCAGAAATAGAAAATGAGACCTTTTGAAATTACACTACTAATATCACGTGACGGAGTGTCTTTTACCCTAATCCACTGCAGAAAGCTGCCCAGTCATCCAACATAGGAAATGGTCTAGAAGAAAATGAAATAATTCAAGGTAAGAGTCATCATGAAGAGACTTTATGTAAGACAAATGCTGGTATGTTGTGCTACCAAAAGAAATCACTGAATAAATTTACACTTAAATAAAAGACAACAAAAGTGGTAATAAGCCCCATATGTTAATATGCATGAGCGATGTGTAAAATTGAGATACTCCCAGAAGGATCTCTGAGTTCTCTTCTACCTGAGATACCTAAATTGCCCTTTTGTCCATTGACTCAACTAGGTATAACTGAAGGTTTCATGTTTAGCAAAAGATGTCTAATTGGGGCTTTATCTCCTCTTTTATTTGGAGACTCCATTTGGATTTATTTTATATGCATATGTATTTAGAAATATTCTACAGCAGTATGTTTCCATATGGTTTTTCACGTGGACTTTAGTAAATTGTCCATCCCCATATTCCTACCCTAACCTCTCACTTGCATCGCCCTTCCCCCCACTGTCTCTTTACAATTATATATTCTATTTCCCTTTACTTGAACGATCCTCGCAAGCAGTCCCTTACTTGATGCAGAGTCTATGGATTTTAGCACAAATGTTGAAGACTTAAATGCTAACACTCACATATAAGGGAAATTATACAGTATTTGACTTTTGGATCTGGGTCTCCTCATTGGTGATGATTTTTTTCTAGCTTCCTACACTTATATGTAAATTTCCTTTTTTTTGATAGAAGCAAAACACCCCATCGTGTAAGTTCACCATATTTTCATTATATATTTGCCAGTTAAAGGACATCTAAACTGTTCCCTAAATCTGGCTATTGTAAATAGTCAATAATGAGCATGTATGAGCAGGTATTTATTGTAGTAGGATATAGAGTCCTTTGGGTATATGCCAGATAGATGTATAGGTGGCTTTAGAGAAGGATTAGTAGCCAGCTTCCTGAGAAAATGCCAGAGTCATTTCCTTAATGGCTGTAAAAGTTTACATTCTCATCAGTAATGAGCAAGTGTTCCATTTTCGTCATATCCTCACAAGCATGAGTTGTCATTTGCTTAATTGAACTTTGCCCTTTGGACAGGAGAAAAATGAAATCTCAAAGTACTTTTGGTTTGCATTCTCCTGATAAAGAAAGATGATGAGCATTTCTTTAAAAGTTTGTCAGCAGTTTGTGTTTTATCTTTTAAAAATTGTCTTTGTATTCCCGAACACCATTATCATTGGGTTAGTTGTTTCCTGGGAGTCCAATTTTTCTTCTTTATGTATTTTAGATACTAACTGTACATTAGAGGTTTGAATGATTAAGTTCTTTTCCTATTATGTAGCCTGATGATGGTGTCCTTTGCCATAAAGAAGCTTTCGGTTTCATGTGGTCCCATTTACTAAATTTGGGTCTTAGTGCTGTATTGCAGGTGTTCTGTTCAGAAGTCTTTCCTGTACCAGTGAGTTCAAGCCTGTTAAAAACTTTTTCTTCTGTCATATTCAGGGTATCTAGTCTTATTTTGAGATTCATGATCCACTTGGAGTTGAGTTTTGTATGTGTATTCTCCTTCATGTATCCATGAAGTTTGGTAATCTCCATGTATGGAGGCTATTTTTTTATCCAGTGTGTATTTCTAGTTTCTTTATGAAAAATCATGTATTCATAGGTGTTTTGACATTAATTTGATTTCATTGATCAACATGTCTATTTTGATGATAGAGTCATGATGTTTTTATTACTCTAGTTCTGTAACAAAACATGCAATCTGGGATAGTGATTTCTCCAGCGTATTTTAGTATTGAGAATCTTCTTAAATCTATCCAAGATTTTTTTGTATTTCCATATGAACCTGAAAGGCTTTTTGATGCTGTTGTGGTTGTTTTTTAAATTTCTCTGAATTTTGATGGGAATTAAATTGAATCTATAGATTTCTTTTGATATATTTCAATATATTTCTTGTCAGCTGCTTTCCTAACCAATAAAATAATAGATGGTTATTTTGAAAGAAGGGAATAGAACTCATTGCCCTCTGAAGCCTTCATAAAGGTAGGTTTGGAATTCTTATTGTGCATAAGATTGACTATACTTTCTTTTTCTTTCAGTTTGGGCTGAAAAATGTCCACATCCAGAGGTAAATGCCTTTTAATATTTATATTGAATATTTATATATTGTTGAAATCCAAAATATTGATTAAATGTCTCTTTTCAAAATAGCTGAGGGATGATTGTCATTTAGTCTCCAGATCCAAGCCTGAAACACAGCAGTCTCAAACAGGTAAATTTTGTAAGTCACTTTCTCCTGATCAATTTATTCTAATACATTTCAAATACACACAGTCTTCCTGATGCCAATTATATCTTGACTATAATGTTGGAAGGTTTTGTCATAAGCAATGCCAACTCACTAGTGGCATACATGCTTCAAAATTATTACATTGACAACATAAAACATTTAGAAATGTCAGCTCAGCTTCAATGTTTAATATTCATGTTGGACTGCCTTATCATTTCCAGTGTGCAATCTCTGTTTATTAGTGACTTGTAGAAGTCAATCATGAGACTAATGAGACTGCCCCAGTGTGTGACCATAATTTCTTGATGGATCTCAGAATGCACACCTACACACATAGCTATCTGTAAGGACAAGGCAGAAACTTATTTGAGCTCAGAGATTCTGATCTGGACTGGACAAACAGCAATGTACAATATCTTCAGGAAAGAAAATCAATTTTTGTGTTGCTCTAGAACTCATAGTACACTGCTTCACTTCACTCATAGTGCATTGTAATTTAATTACAAGGAATATGAAATGCATTTAGAATTCTTATCTACAGTCTATTTCAATAACACAGCATACACTATCATATAGTGGAGCAGTCATTGACAATCCCAAAGCTTACATAGATATCTTGCCATAGGAAACTTTCAGCTTCATGTGGTCCCATTTATTAAGTGTGGGTCTTAGTGCCTGTGCTACAGGTGTCCTATTCAAAAAGTCTTTTCCTGTACCAATGAATTCAAGCCTATTACACACTTTCTCTTCTGTTATATTCAGTGTCTCTGGTCTTATTTAGAGATCCTTGATTCATTTGGAATTAAGTTTTTATTTAGGGTAGTAAATACAGATCTCTGTGCAGTTTTCTCCATGCAGCAATCAAGATTAGTTCATTACCATGTGTGGAAGATGTTTTTTACCCAGTGTATATTTCCGGTTTCTATATGAAAAATCATGTGTCCATTGGTGTGTGGACCTCCATTTGGTGTTTAGTTTGATTTCACTGATCAACATGTCTATTGTGATGCTAGAACCATGCTGTTTTTATTAGTCTACCTCTGTAACAAAACATGAACTCTAAGATAGTGGTTTCTCCATCCTCTTTTCATATTAAGTATCCTTTTATCTCTATTCAGTGTTGTCTTTCATTATTTTGTTCTTTTTTTATTTAAAATTTTATTTTACATACCAACCACAGATCCCCCTCTCATCCCTCTTCCGACTCCCCTCCAGTATACCCCCAGCCCCTCCTCCAAAAAAGTGTTAGGTCTCCCATGGGGAGTCAGCAAATCCTGGTACATTCAGTTGAGGCAGGATCAAGCACCTCCACACTGCAACAAGGCTGAGCTAGGCATCCCACTATAGGTAATGGGCTCCAGATTGCCAGCACATGCACCAGGTATAGATCCTGATCCCATTACCAGGGGGCCTTCAAACAGACCAAGCTACACAACTGTCTCCCATATGCAGAGGGCCTAGTCCAGTCTCATGCTGGTTCCACAGCTGTTGGTCTAAAGTTCCTGAGTTCCTACAAACATGGTTTAGTTGTCTCTGTAGATTTCCCTACAAATCTTGACCCCGCCCCCCTTGCTCATAGAATCCTCTTCCCTCTTCTCTACTGGACTCCCAGAGTTCAGCCTGGTGCTTGGTTGTGGATCTCTGCATCTGCTTCCATCAATTACTGGATGAAGGCTCTATGATGACAGTTAGGGAATTCACCAATCTGAATACCAGGGTAGGCCAGTTCAGGCACCCTATCCACTATTGCCAGTCTTCTAATCTGGGGTCATCCTTGTGGATTCCTAGAAATTTCCCTAGCACCAGGTTTCTCCCTTACCCCATAATGTCTCCCTCTATCAAGATATCTCTTTCATTGCTCTCCCACTCTGTCCCTCTCCCAGCTCAGCCATCCCATCATCCCCTCATGTTCTCTTCCTCTATCCCATCCCCTTTATTGCTCCCCATCCCCACTTTACTCATGGAGATCTCCTCTGTTTCTCCTTCCCATGGCAATCCATGTGTCCCTCTTAGGCTCCTCGTTTCCTAGCTTCTTTGGAGCTGTGGGTTGTAGTCTGATTATTTTTTTTCTTTACATCTGGTATCCACTGATGAGTGATTACATATCATGTTTGTCTTTCTGAGCCTGGGTTACCTCACCACAGGAGTCTTGCCTGCTGGTCTACAACTGGGGCTAAAATGGGTGGGGGTAAGGGGGCTTGGGTTGTGCCTCTGAAGCAGGGTGACCGGCTGGGAGTACAGTAAGTCACCTCTTGGTCCAATGGGAGCCAGCCAAGTCTGTGTCTCAGGGAACAGCTATGGTCTTGGGGGATGGGTGGATTTGGGAGAGCAAGTGGGACTTGTAGATAACAGAGTCTTATGTGGAGTGGAGGTAGTTAGTTCTGCCTGCAGGAGACTTTCCAACTGGCCTGAAATTGGGGCTGCAATGGGTGGGGGAATGGGGGCATGGGTTGTGCCCCTGGGCCTAAGGCCTAGAGGCTGGGTGACTGGCTGGAAGAACAATGATTCACCTCTTGGTTCAATTGGAGCTAGCAGAGTGTGTGTCTCAGGGAGCAGCTGCAGTCTTGGTGCAGTGGGTAGGCTTAGAGGGACAGAGTAGGACTTGTGATTAAAGGATCTGATGGGGTGGTGGGAATCAGACCTGCCTGCAGGAGTGTTGCCTGCTGGCCTGTAACTGCGCCTAGGAGAACGGGGACAATCTGAGCTGGTGGAGTCTCTCCATTCTTTTGTTTGGTTTTTTATTTTTTTATTTTTATTTTTTGGATTTCCATATGAACCTGAAAGGTGTTTAGACGCTGTTGTGGTTGGTTTTCCTTTTTTTCAATTTTTCTGACAAATTATATTAGAATTTTGATGGCTCTTGCACTGAATCTTTAAGTTGCTTTGCTAAGTTTCGGTATATTTCTGTCAGTTTTTGTCCTAAGCAGTAAAATAATAGGAGTTTATTATGAAAGAAGGGAATGAAATCTCACTGCCATCTGAAGCCTACATAAAGGTAGTTTTGGTGATCTCGTTGTGCATGAGACTGACTCTACATTTTTCTCTTTCAGTTTGGGCTGAAAAATGTCCACACCCAGAGGTAAATGCTTTTTAATAGTAATATTGAATAATTACATCTTGATTGAAGTCCAAAATATTGATTAAATATCTCATTTCAAAATCCATTCAGCAGAGGGATTATTCTCATCGAATTTCCAAACCCAAGTCTGAAACACAGCAATCTCAAGCAGGTAAATTTTGTAAGTCACATTCTCCTGATCAAGGTATTTTAATAAATTTCAAAAGCACACAGTCTTCCTGATGCCAATTATATCTTGATGATGGTGATGGTAGACTTTGACATACGCAATGCCATCTGATAGTGGCATACAAGCTGGAAAATATATTACATTGGAAATATAAAAAATTTGCAAAATAAGCTCAGCTTTAATATTTAATACTCATGATCTAAGGCCTTATCCTTTCCAGTGTGCAAGCTCTCTGTTTATTAGTTACTTATAGAAGTCAATCGTGAGACTAATGAGATTTCTCCAATGTCTATGATTTCTTGATACCTGGGTCTCAGAATGAACACCTGTTGTACCCAAAGTTACCAGAAAGGGCAAAGCAAAAACATATGTGAACTCAGAGATTCTGTTCTGCACTGGACAGCCAGCAGTATACCACATCTTCAGAAAATAAAATCAAGTTTTGTTTTGTTCTAGAATTTATAATGTATATCTTACCTTCATCTGTACTGCACTGTAATTTAGTAACAAGAAATAGGAAATGTGTTTAGAATTCATATCTATAATTTATTTCAATAACACTATCATATGATGGAGTGATTATTTAAAATCCCATAACTGGTATACATATCTTGCCATAAAGAAGCTTTTAGCTTCATGTGGTCCCATTTATTAAATGTAGGTCTTAGTGCCTGTGCCACAGGTGTCCTATTCAGAAAGTGTTTTTCCTGTACCAGTCAGTTCAAGCCTATTACACACTTTGTCTTCTGTCTTACTCAGGGTCTCTGGTCTCATTTTGAGATCCTTGATCCACTTGGAGTTGAGTTTTATTCAGGGTTAGAAATACAGTTCTCTGTGCATTCTTCTTGAAGCCATAAAGTTTGGTGAGCACCATGTATTGAAGCTGTTTTTTTCCAGCGTGTCTTTCTAGTTTCTTTTTCAAAAATAGTGTCCATAGGTGTGTGGACTTACGTTTGGTGTTCAGTTTGATTTCATTGATCAACACATATACTGTGATGCTAAAACCAAGATGTTTTTATTACTCTAGACCTGTAAAAATCATGAAATCTGGGGTGGTGGTTTCTCCAACTCTTTTTGTATTGGGGTTTGTTTTACCTCTCTCCAGGGTTTTTTCTTTGTTCATTTGTTTTTATTTCTATGTGGAGCTGAAAGGCTTTTTCATGCTGGTGTGGTTATTTTTTTTCAATTTCTCTGACTAATTATGTTGTAGTTTTGATGAGAATTACATTAAATCTATAGATTGCTTTTAGAATGTTTCAGTCATTTCTGTCAGCTGTTGTCCTAACCAGTAAACTAATAGGTGTTTATTTAGGAAGAAGGGAATAAGAACTCACTGCCATCCAAAGCCTATATAAAGTTACTTTTGTAGTTCCCATTGTGTAGGAGATTAATAAATTTATCCTTTTTCTTTTAGTGTGGGCTGAAAAATGTCCTCACTCAGAGGTAAATGACTTTTAAAATTTATATTAAATGATTAATATTTATTGAATTCCAAAACATTAATTAAGTATCTCATTTGAAAATCCATTCAGCTGAGGGATTATTCACGTCCAATCTCCAAACCTGAGTCTCTACCACACCAATCTCAACCAGGTAAATTTCGTATGTCATATTCTTCTGATCAGTTTATTTTAATACATTTCAAATGCACACAGACTTCCTGATGCCCATTATATCTTGATGATGGTGATGATAGGGTTTGACATAAGCAATGCCATCTTACTAGTGGCAGACATGCTTCAAAAACATTCACAAGGACAATATGAATTATTAGTAAATGTAAGCACAGCTTCAATGTTTAATACCCAGGTTCACTCACCTTAACCTTTCCAGTGTGCAAATTCCCTGTTTATTAGTGACTTCTATAAGTCAATCATGAGACTAATGTGACTTCCCTAAAGTTTGAACATCATTTCTGGACACCTAGGTCTCAAAACGCACACCTATAGTAAAGCTCCCTGAAAGGTCAGGGCAGAGACATGTTGAGCTCAGAGATTCTGTTCTGGGCTGGACAAACAGCAATATACCACCTCTTCAGAAAAGAAAATCAATTTTTGTGTTGTTTATAACTCATAGTGCACTGCCTTCCTCCATCTGCAGAGCATTGTAATTGATTTACAAGGAATAGGAATGGCATTTTCAAACCATATCTATAATCTATTTCAATAAATTAGGGTACACTCACATATGGCAGTTCAGTCACTGAAAATCTCATTACTTATATGCACATCTTGTTTGCTTTTACACCTTTTCATTTCTCTGTACTCTATTGTCTGAAACTCATCTCTCTGTGTTTATATCAGTAAAGAAACCATGTCTGCCATGGCTTACTTACTTTCAAAACTTAAAAGTCAAAACCTATCAGAATCACACAAAGTAATTAAAAGAAAACAGGAAACAAAAGCAAATGAGATCTTCCGATCTTAGAATAACCTTTAATATAGTTTCTACATGTCAAGGAGAAAAACGGATACAACCGTAACAAAGTGGGTTCAAGTTGAAATCCAAAAGAAGAGTTTAAGCATTATCTTAAGCTAGGGTAGCTACAGCAATACCCATTTTTCTTGGGAAAAAAAGGATGTACAGTACAAAATGACTCCATGTGATAAAGTGAGTCATAAAAGAGCAATTTGTCAGGCGGTGGTGCCTTTAATCCCAGCACTTGGGAGGCAGAGGCAGGCAGATCTCTGTGAGTTCGACACCAGCCTGGTCTACAGAGCGAGTTCCAGGAAAGGCTCCAAAGCTACACAGAGAAACCCTGTCTCAAAAAACCAAAAAAAAAAGGAGCAGTTTCAGTGCAGAGCAAAAGCATGTTATCCTGTTCACAGAAAAATGTGTGGTAAACCAAGTACCATTTTGGGGAAGTGAACAGTGAGTTACTTAAGTTACTCTTGCAAGGCAAGGATAGTTTACAGGATGAAAATGTTATTTTCCACAGTTCCTTCATATGTGGATGTAAGCATATAGGTCATTTATGAGTTTCCTGACAAATCATATGAAGCATGTATATGACTCAAAACTGGCCAATATGTAGTACCTGTCCAAGTGTTGATTTGTCTACAATTACAAGTTTTCTTGAGGATGTAAATATACACCTATACCATGTGGTTAATTGAAATAACATATAAAAAATAAAACCCTAACTTTACATTATTTCTATTTTTATAGAGTATTATTTTGCCTAATTGTTGTTCATATTTTTTATGTAAAAGATATAATATTTTCAGAAGAACTAGAAGAAGAAATAACAGAATTTAAAGTGGAAAATGAGAGAAGTTTTGATAAGAGTGCAGAAAATCAAGAATTTGTACGTAAAATTTAAATTTAAATTTCTCATTTCCTATTGTTTGCTTCAATGACTTTGCCATAGACTCACATGCTACATTTTAAACCACGTTATTCAGTCAAAAAATTAATAATCGAGTAATACAATGAAAACATTTAATCTATTCTTAATTACAAAGTATTCTTAGAATGCCATGACATTGCTAAATATTTCCTTTGATGTATAGTAAGTAAGTTTCTGATAATTGTAATTGCTCTATTTTTAATGTATTTACACACCAGGGTAAAGACAAGACTCAATGTGAATATCATGGATTGGTTTTTGAAGTAACAATGCATTCTTTATATTCTACATACCCTCTCTCATGTGTACAATGTGTAAAGATTTTTAACCATTCTTCCATGCTGCCTTGTCAATCACTTTATGGTGTCCTTTGCTGCACAAAAGATTTTTAGTTTCATGGGATCCCATTTATTACTTTGGTAATTACTTGTTTATAGTGTCTGTACCAGTGACCTGCTCAGAAAGTATTTAGCTATACCAAAGAATTAATCATTAATCTGTAACATTTGGGCCTTGTGTTGAGATACCTGGATCATTGGAAGCTGAGTTTTATGCAGGGTGAGAGATAAGGCTCTAACTTCATTCATCCACCTATAGTCCAATCTGTCCAATGTGACTGGCACCATTTGTTTTCTACAATGTGAATCGTTGGCCTCTTTTACAAAAATTAAGAGACTGCAGGACTGTGGGCTTATATGTGGGTTATTAGTTTTCTACCACCAATCAATGTTTGTTTGGGGACCACTGCCATACTCTATTTATTACTTCAATTGGTTATCGTAACTTGAAATCTGGAATGGTGATGCTTCCATAAGTTTTTGTTTTTGTTCTTTTTAGTTTGCTTTGTTTTTGTTTCATGGTTCAAAATTGTTTCAGCTATTCTTGGTCTTTTGGGTTTCCATTTGGGATTTAAAATTTCTTTTTCATTTTCTATGAACATTGAACTGGAAATTTTATGTGGACCATGTGGTATTCATATATCGCTTTTATTAGGATGACCAGTTTCACAATATTAACCCTACAATAATGATCACAGAAGGTCTTTGCAAGTTATCGAAATATCTTCAGTTTCTTATTTTCACTTTCTTACTGCTTTCATTGTTGAAGTTTCACTTTTTGGTGACATTTATCCTAATTCATTACACTTTGAGATTATTTGGAATAGCATGGTTTTCTTGATTTTATTCTCAGTATGTGCAGTATTTTTAGGTAGGCTACTGATTTGGAGGCTCAGATTAAAACCTGTTACTTTGCTAAATGTATTTATCAGCCATTGGAGTTTTCTGGGCAAAATATGTTTTTTTTATAGAATCATATTATTACAAATGAAAATATTTTCACCTCTTGGTTTCTTTCATGTATCTTGTCTTGTCTTACTCTTCTAGTTAAGACTTCTAGTACTATATTGAACAGAAGGAGGAAGCGTGGTCATCCTTGTCAGGTTCCTGATTTTAGAAGGAATGATTTGAGTGTTAACAATACGTTAGTTGTGTGTTTGCTTTTTATCGGCTTTATTATGCAGAAATATGTCCTTTTCATTCTTAGACTCTCTGAGATTTTTATCATAAAGTGACAATCAATATTGTCAAAGACCCTTTCTGTATCTAATGACATAATCATGTGCTATTTGTCCTTGAGTCTGTTTCTGTAATGGATGGTGTGAAAGTGCTATCCTCTAAATTGAATTCATTAGATAAGTTCTTCCTATTTTATTGGTTTGTGCCCCCAGTTCAGTTATTTCCTGCAGTCTACTCCTCTTGGTGTGCTTGTTGCAGAGCTTTCAGGTGTTCTCTTAAGTCTCTAAAATGAGATCTCTCAAAATTCATTATGAAGGCAGTTGGTGCTATGAACTTTCCTTTTAACAACCCGTGCAATGTGTTCCATACATGTGAATATGTTGTGCATTAACTTTTATTGAATTTGAGGAAGTCTTTAATTTCTTTCTTATCTCTGCCTTGACCCAGTGGTAATTCACTGGAGAGTTGTTCTGTTTCCATGAATTTTTAGACTTTCTCTTGTTTCTGTTGTTGTTGAAATTCAACTTTAATCCATGTGGTTTGATAGGATGCAGGGAGTGTGTTTCAATTTATTTGTATCTGACAAAACTTGCTTTGTGACTGAATATGTTGTCAATTTGGAGAGTGTTCCATGAGGTGCTGAGAAATGTCTTCATTTGTGTTTGGATGAAATGGTCTCAGGAGATCTGTTGGGTCCATGTGAGTCATAATGTCTTTTAGCTCCAGTATTTGATTGGAATGGACTCAAAGACTCAGTGGTAAATCCATAAATGTATGGATATTGAATTTCAACCAAGAAGCCAAAATAATACAATGGAAAAAAGAAAGCATCTTCAACAAATGGTGCTGCTATAACTGAATGTTGACATGTAGAAGAATGCAAATAGATTCCTATGTATCATCCTGCACAAAACTCAAGTCCAGGTGGATCAAAGACCTCAACATAAATCTAGTTACACTGAACCTGATAAAAGAGAAATTGGGAAATAATCTTGAATCCATTGGCACATGAGACAACTTTTTGAATAGAATACCAGTAGAGCAGACACAAAGGTCAATAATTAACAAATGGAGCCTCAAGAAACTGAAAATCTTTTCTAAGGCAAAGGGCACCATCAATGGTAAAAAAAATGACAGCCTACAGAATGAGATAAGATCTTCACCAACCTCACTTCTAAAAGAGAAAATAGTTCCAAAATATATAAACAAACACTCAGGAAATTACACATCAATAAACCAAATAACTCAATTAAAAACAGGACACAGATCTAATCAGAGAATTCTCTGTAGAAGAATCTCAAATGGCCAAGAAACAGTTACAATAGAGTCCATCTTACACCTATCAAGATGGCTAAGACCTAAAACCAAAGTGACAGCTCGTGATGGAAAGGATGTGGAGCAATAGGAACACTTCTCTCTTGGTGGTGGAAGTGGAAACTTGTACAACCACTTTGGACATCACTATGGAGATTTCTCAAAAAATTGAGAATCTATCTACCTCCAGACGCAACTATAACAATCTTGGGTATATTCCAAGGCACACTTAATCATACCACAAGGACTCTTACACAACTGTGATCAGAGTTATTTTTTCATAACAGACCAGACCTCAATACAAGCTAGATGTCCAACAACACAAGAAAAGATATAGAAAATGTGGTACATTTACATAATGGAGTATTACTCATCTGTTAAAAAACTGACATCATTAAACTGGCATGTCATGTTGATATGCAATGCTTTGTTGATACTCATGGAAAATTTGCCCTTTCTTAAACAAAAGAGAGGAGGAGTTGATGGGGGGTGGGAACAGAAAGTGAATGGAGGTGAGGGACTGAAAGGCAGGTGAAGAGAGAGCAGAAACTGTGGTTAGGATGTAAAACAAACAAACAAACAAAAATAAAAGAATCGAAAACAAACAAAAACCAAAATCAAACCAAAAAAAGAAAAAGGAAAGAAATTTGCAGGCAAATGTGTGGAACTGGAAAAAATCATCTTGAGTGAGGTACCCAGAACCAGAATACAAACTTGATTGTGCCCTAGCTCAATTGTCATCAGACAGGCTTCACCCAACACCTGAAGGAAACAGATACAGAGACCTGCAACCAAAATTTAGGCCTAGCCTGGGGGAATCCTGCTGAATAATGGGAGGAAGAATTATAGGAGTCAGAGGGGTCAAGGACATCACATGAAAACCCACAGAATCCACTAACCTGGCCTCATAGGAGCTCATTGAGACTGAAATGACATCCAGAGTGCCTTCATGGACTGACCTAGGCCCTCTGCATATAAGTGGCAGTTGGGTAGATCTTCCTTCTTGTAGTACTCTTAAAAGTGAAATCAGAACTTTTCTCTAATTGTTTTGCTGGCTTTAGGGATCTATTCTTCATACTTGGGTCCCTTGCCCAGCCTTAAAGCAAGCATTTGTGCTTAGTCTTACTGGAACTTGTGATGCCATGTTTTGTTGATATTCATGGGAAGCCTGCCTTTTTATGAATAGAAACTGAGTAGTGCATGGGGGACAGTGTAGGGAGAGACACAGGAAGTAGAGGTGGGGTGGAAAGCTGTGGTTGGGATGTGAAATAAATAAATAAATTTAAAATAAAACCAAAAAGTTGTAATTCACATGTAGTGAATATTTACTATATGCTGTGATATTAAGCCCTGGATATTACAGATCAGGAGAGCAACCAACAGAATTTACAAGAGCCTTTGAATAGAGATTGAAAAATACTCAATAAAATAACTTTCAAAGCTAAAATAGACACACACCAAAATGATGATCTGCTGTGGGATGTTCTGCATGGCAAATGTGTTGCTCTGATTGGTTGCTAAATAAAACACTGATTGGCCAGTAGTCAGGCAGGAGGAAGTATAGGCAGGACAAGGAGGAGAATAAAGCTGGGAAGTGGAAGGCTGAGTCAGAGACACTGCCAGCCGCCACGATGACAAACAGCATGTGAAGATGCCAGTAAGCCATGAGCCACGTGGCAAGGTATAGATTTATAGAAATGGATTAATTTAAGCTGTAAGAACAGTTAGCAAGAAGCCTGGTATGGCCATACAGTTTGTAAGCAATATAAGTCTCTGTGTTTACTTGGTTGGGTCTGAGCGGCAGTGGGACTGGCAGGTGAGACAGATTTGTCCTGACTGTGGGCCAGGCAGGAAAACTCTAGCTACAAATGGCGCCCAACAAGTTGGCAAGAGTTTCCACCTAAAACCTGAGAAAAGATTCTAAAACGGAGCTAAAAATAGCTTCCTAATAGTCTCTCTTAAATGAGCAGCACCTGCCCGTTTGAGCTACTTGTGGGTTCCTGACATGCGCACTCGACCTGCAGTATGGCAGGAATGAGGCCTCTGCAAGTGGCACACTAAGCTGCATGGTGGATTTAGCCTTTGCTAGTACAAAACAAAAAAAGAGGTTTCTGGGCTACACGCTGCTTGGATGAAAGTATAGAACCACGATAGCTCCCAGAGCTGGCGGTAAATGTACCACCACCATGTTGGGAAACTGAGGTGGGCAGAGCCAGCAGCCATTTAGCACCGTTTCAGTCTTACAAATGCTGCAGTTTAAAGCAATAGATTCACAATAAGACAGATTCAGATGTAATAGTTTACAATGTGTGTAAAATATACTTAGGCTTGAAAGAGACAAAAAAGGTGATATATACAGTTATAGAAACAAATACATAGTTTTAAAAAATAAAGTCTTTAAAGAGACAATAAAATTAATATAAAAAATAAGCCACGTAAAGATGAATATTACACAGAGAATCTGGATTGTGTTGTCTTTGGGATTTTTAACTGCAGAAAAACATTTGATTGTAAAAGATGTTGAGTTAAACCAATATGTATATTTTAAAGATACCTTGACTTCAAAATTTGGATGTAAGGATGTGTTGCTTTGGAAAGGAGGCTCTGCTTTTGTTCCCACAGAAAGCCAGAGGCTATGGATTTGTTTCAGATTAAGATATATCAGGTTTGACCAGCCAAGACCCCCTGAAAGGTCTCCGATGACACCATGGCCCAAATGATCCAACATCCAGAATGGTTTGAAGGCAACTGGCTCAGATGATACACCCTCATGGGCTATTCCATAATCCTAAAATTTTCTTTGTGTCCCCGTAAGATACAGTGCCCCCTCCAGCAGGAAGTAGTAAGAGAAGCTACACCCAAATTCCCAAAATATATGTAATTTTATTTTGTTAAGGTTAAAACCTCCCTTTTTGAAAAAAAAAAAGAAAGAAAAGGGGAAGTGCTATGGGATGTTCTGTATGGCAAATGTGTTGCTCTGATTGGTTGGTAAGGCTGAGTCAGAGACACTGCCAGCCGCCACGATGACAAACAGCATGTGAAGATGCCGGTAAGCCATGAGCCATGTGGCAAGGTATAGATTTATAGAAATGGATTAATTTAAGCTCTAAGACAGTTAGCAAGAAGCCTGGTATGGCCATACAGTTTGTAAGCAACATAAGTCTCTGTGTTTACTTGGTTGGGTCTTAGCATCTGTATGACTGGCAGGTGAGAGAGATTTGTCCTGACTGTGGGCCAGGCAGAAAAACTCTAGGTACAATGATCCACCATGAACAAGTTGTTTTTATCTCAGAGATGCAGAGATGGTTTGAAATACACAAGTCAACAGATTTAACAAAGCACAGAAACAGACTTAGACAAAAAGTCACCTAAACTTCTCAATACATGTAGATAAGGCCCTTGCCAAAATCCAATATACCATCATGATAACAGTCCAGAGAGTGTAAGACAAGAAGGACAATACCTCAACACAATAACAATTATATAAGGAGAAACTCAGAGCCAACATCATCCTCAATGGAAGAAAACATGAGTGCATTGAGGTGATAAGAGACAGGTTTGTCTATCATCTTGAATCCTTTTCAATGTTGTGCTCAATCTATTAGCTGGAGCAATAAATCAGGAGAACAAAATTAAAGGGAGAGAAATAGGAGAATAGAAATCAATACTGTTTGCATTAGTTATGGTTTCTATTGCTGGGAAGAGATACCATGACCATGGCTACTCCTATTAGGGAAACATTTCATTGGGATGGATTCCTGTTTCACAGGTTTTGTCCACCATCATCATGGTGGGACATGGCAGCATGCAGGCAGACATGGTCCTGGATAAGGAGCTGAGAGTTCTCATCCTGATCAGCAAGCAGTAAAAGAGCCTGTGTCTACTCTGGGTGTAACTTGAGCACAGGAGACCTCAAATGGCCCCCACAGAGACAAACTTCCCCCAACAAGGTCACACCACCTCCAACAAGGCCAAACCTTCTGATAGTGACACTTCCTATAAGCTTATGGGGCCCATTTGCATTCAAAGTACCACACTGTCCAAAGAAATTTTCCTGATAATAGGGTAGGCAATTCTTTATTTTATAAATATCTCCAAATTCATTTGGGAATATAAATAGCATTAACAGTTCTTATATAAAAGTAGTTGCTTTTGTTTTGTTAATATTGTGCATCAGGTCAAATCCTCTGAATGTGTTTCCTTTTTTCTTTGTACCTCTTACATAGTGAAGTGCCATGAAAAATGAAGGATAGATTTAAACTTTACTGTGCGCAATAGATTTGCTATTAAAATGCCTTTGTCTTCAATATACACTACATAGAATTTCAAGTACACGTGTCATAAAATTAGGAATTCAAGTATGTTCTTAGAAATCAAATAAGACCTTTCTAACATATGTTACCAATACGTCTTTTGATAGAGTGTGTCTGACCCTAATGGACCACAGGAATCTTCTACAACAGGTCCCAACTCATCCAAAATGGACAATGATGCAGAAAAAAATGTAATAATGCATCAGGAGAGAAGTAAGTACTACATTTTAAAATATATTTGTTCTAGAGAATGATTGTGTATAGAACAGAACACTATCTGTAATAGACAGACAACTACACATATAGGAAGCAAAAGGATTAGTAGAATGGTAATAACACACACATTATCAAATCTGAGCAACAGATAAGATTTTGTTTGTCAGACAGAGTCCTTGCTCCCACCTCTCAGGTGTCCATATTTCATTTGCTTTATCTTCAGAAATATATGAGATCAATCTGAATATATAAGTGAAGGGAACTCCCATTCAGTGGGGGCTGCTTCCTAAACCTCTGTTCAGAGAAAAACCACACCCAGACACATGTTTTGGAGAGAGATCCTTTATTAAGCAGAGAAGAAAATTTAAATATTTCCACTGCAGTTTATAATTAATTCAAACTATTGCTTGGGAAAACGAAAATAAATATTTTATCATCCCTAATGTGCCTTCATTATAGCAATGGACAGCTTTTCCCCTAAATGTTCATTGTACTTTGCTTAGTGAAATATGTGCGCTTCTTAACAGCATCTGTCATGGAAGACCAAGAGCATGCCTCAGAAGAGCAGAAGCAGCACAGTGCTAGAAAAACTAAGCGGCCATTTGTAAGTATATACTTCAGTTTACATTGCACATTTATGCTGTTTCCACAGTAATGTTCCATAGGCCAAATAAGGTTAAATTTAGTATGTCTTCTAGAATTAATACATAGAACGTAAATTTTTTTTAAGTATTCTTATTATTTATTCTTTGAAAACTACATTCACCACTGACTCCTTCCATCTTGTGCTGGTGGAACTCCTCCTCCTCCTCCTCCTCCTCCTCCTCCTCCTCCTCCTCCTCCTTCTTCTTCTTCTTCTTCTTCTTCCTCTTCTTTGCTTAATGTCTCCTAAAATTAACTTTTGTTTTTGTTTTCTGAGACAGTGTTTCTCTGTGTAGCTTTGCACCTATCCTGGAACTTGCTCTGTAAACCAGGCTGGCCTCGAACTCACAGAGATCCGCCTGTCTCTGCCTCCTGAGTGCTGGGATTAAAGTTGTGTGCCACCACTGCCTGGCTCTTAAAATTACTATTAATAGCCCACTGAGTCCAAGTAGGGCTGACCATCTGTGAATGTGTGTGAAGACACTTTCTGGGTCATGAGCAATCTGTCCTAAGCCACAGCCCACAGATAAATTAATCTCCTCCTTTCACAACCAGCCATGGCCAATTGCTCCTCATCTAGTGCTGGGGCCTTGAGAGATGTTTCCTCACTCATGCTGGCATCTTGACTGGCTTGAGCTTGTGCAAGTCTAGTATAAGACACAACTGTTCTGAGTTGATCTGTGCATCCGTTATGCCATGTCCCCAAAAGAACATTTCAGTGTACTTCAAACTCTTACATTGTTTTCAGACCATTCTTCCTCATTGTTTCTTGAGCTTTCAGTAGTGGAAGGTCAATGCAAATGACCCATCTGCAGATGAACCTTCACACTGGCTTATCCTTATC